>NC_056747.1:534510802-534648302 GCF_019279795.1 Protopterus annectens | reverse complement strand
GGGTGATAGGTGCTGAGTGAGATTTCTTTTTGGAGATAAACTCTTGGCTAGGCTTGTAAGGGGCCCAGGGCCATTAGCCTAGTAACCTCATATGATCCTATGATATATTAACTCATATAGTTTATTCTGTGTACTTTTCAGCTAATTGTCCAAATCACTGGACAAAAATGGAAGGTCAGCCTGCTTCTTTTCCTTCCGTTGAAAACGTTTGGCTTTTGATGTTGTCAGACAGAGTAGAAATGGCCATATGCTCAGATACAAACTCATTCTCAACATAAACATTTCTGTAAGAGAACAAATAGTCTACACAAAACAGCCATATAAAGAAAGCTTAGGCAAGCTTCATATGTGAAGTCTTGAAGAAAGTATGTGTGGAGGCAAGACAAAAACTCTGAAGAACTTTAACGGAGTACATATATTCTGTCCATGTGAACACCATTTTGAGAAAAAAAATCTGAGAACAACAGAACAATTAATGTACAATATGCATAAGTCAAGGAAGTCATGAGAAGGCATGATTTCACTTAAAAGGCAGTAGATCATTAAAAGAATTGTGAAAGACATGAGAAGCCATCATTTCACAAAAAAGAGAGTGGGCAGTTGAAAGCCTTATGGAAGAAGCTGGAAAGTCAAAATAGTAATAGAATGAGAATTGTATGTCAGTTGCTATGAGGGAGCAAAAAAAAGAATAAGTTGTCAGTGTGTAGAATCTGCAGCTTAACCAGTAAATATGGAACTGGGCAAACTAGGTTGGCCAAGCAGTACTAACTGCTGTTTTTTTTTTTTTTGCTTCATCCATACTGTAAGAAAAGATTAATTGCGCATTGTACTATGAATCTTTGCCAGCCATTCATCCATTTGCTGTATCCAATATCACAGTATTCTTTGTAGGACATGACAGTTATCCCCATGGCAACAGGTCAGTGAACTGTAGCAAAAGACTGTGGTGTCAGGTTTAGCATCACCTGTAGAACAAGAAACCGTTAACAAAGAACAATGCATGCTTTCATACCTTTTGTGAGTATTCCAGTCATTCTATTTGCTAATTTATTCCATTTTATTAACTAGACACTCCCAAGGAAACCAAGCTTCCAGTTTGTCCAAGCAACTCAGTAATTTAACTTAAACACTGACAAACAAGCCAGAATCGGACACCTCGAAATCATAAAGGTACTACAGACTATGATTAGTATATCAAAGTACAGACTAGACGTGGCATGAATGTAGTAAGTACAGTAAATAAAACCAGCAAGATAGTAAAAAAAGTAACACAAGATGATTAAGGTATGTGAAGTCAGTTCTTTCTTGAATGCAAGATTGCTATGCAGTAACAAGAGGTTATGAAACCAAGCTAGGAAAGCAGCCATCTAAGATTAAGCAGGCAAAAGGTAAGGCAGTAGAAGTGTATGGAAGGCTGACTTGCAAGGATGAGATAGGGAAAACGACAAAAAAATACATGCTTAACAAACACGCGCACACACACACACACACACACACACACACAGACAATCACACACACACACACAAAACTGGATATTAATGTCAAAATACTGAGCAAGTTGAGAAACTGTAGTGTAAAGAAGAAAGAAAAGTGATGACTCCTAGACTGCATAACAATTATAGGAAAAGTAAATCCATTAAAACAGAGATGAAAACACCACAGGAGTAACGCAATAGATTTCCATCTCTTCCTGCTAAAGCAGGAGCAGATGCCCAAGCTCTGGTTGGCTCCTTAGGGTCTATTTTGAAGGACGGGCCTGATGCTGCATTCCAAAGCTGCACAAACAGTCGGCTGCACAGACTGGGAGTTGTCACACTGAAAGCTTTCTCTCTGTTTAACAAAACATTTGGGACATCCATGATCAGATGACTAGCTAACCCTGGATTATGGATTAGGATGGTAATGTAAAGCAACTATGAGGCAATAATAAATCTTAAGAGAATGGGTGACCTGTACTTTGGCACCCTTTTTGGTGAACAAACATTTGCTGTTTAGGAGTGTAAAATAAAAGAAAAAAAAATTAAAGAAGAAAGAAAGAATAGTGTGTTTGTGTGGATTCCCTTCACAAGCTCGAAGTTTCAAAACTTCATACTGCAAATCATCAAGCCCATAAGACTGAAGTTTTGAAACTTTGAACATTTTCAATGGAGATTGCCATACAGTGTGAATGGGGAATTTACCGTTTTCCTCAATGTAGTGTGATCTTGGAGATGATATATTTATTTAGCAGGTGGTGCAGGCAAAAAAGTAAAAAAAAATTTTTTTTTTTTATTATAATTTCGAAGTTTCAAAACTTAAATCTTATGGCCTCGACAATTTGCAGTTCAAAGTTTTGAAACTTTGAGCTTGTAAAGTATATCCCTTTGCATATGTGTGTGTATATGTTTATGTATTTTTCTGAGTGTGTGTGTTTGTGTGTGTGTGTGTGTGTGTGTGTGTGTGTGTGTGTGTGTGTGTGCGCGCGCGTGCATGTGTGTGAAGTAAATATTTATATATTTTTGAAAATGATAATTTTGATGTAAACTACTTCCTTCAACACCCTTTACATATATTACAGCAAGTTTGAAACATTAGGTGGAGGAACTATTTTACATCAAAAATATATAAAAAAATAATATAGTAATAAAAAAATGAGTGGGTAAAACATAACAATTTTACAAACAACTCATTCTCTGTGCACAATAATGCCTTCCAGGCTGTCTGTTACTGTGTAAATAATGCCCTTCCAGGGGTACAGATGCCTTCCACCTGTGGCATCAGGCCTCATAACACCCCTGAATGGGTGGTATTTACACAGGGACACACACCATGTTGGGTATAATTGCTTGCTTGCTGTACAAGAGGCAATGTGTCATGGTGAGGTAGGCTTATGTGCAAGGTGTCCAGTCACACCAATAGAATAGCTAGGATGGGGCAAGAGAGGCAACTGTCCCAGGCACAAAATGTTGCAGCAAACAAAATCCTGTGACGCCACAACGGAGATGTACCAATAGATGATAAAATTCCTTTTAATGTAGAGTAAAACAACCCTATAGATGAAGTAAAAGACGTGATAAAAATGTAATGAAAGTTCCCCTTATTATTCAGATGATAAGCACTTTCGGATTTCTCCTTCTTCAGAACGTTTGTAGAAAATGGGAAGCTTTTAAGTAAAAAAGGGAGAATAACCAATCATGTGTAAGCTTTGAGGCAACACTTTCAGTTATAGCCAATGGAATGTTAGCCAATCAGCATGAACAGAAGGAAACATACCTTCTGTTTAACCAATTGTTATTCGCCTATCTTTTAACATAGGTCTCAACGGCACTATTGCATTTAAACCGGGCGGCTTGTCTGGTCTTAAATTAATAATCCATTTGGCTTCATTTCTCTCAGTATGATTAGAAACCTCACCTTGCTTCAAATCCTGATATATGTTCGGAATGACTTTAAACAAAAAGTATGCGTAGGAAACTGCAACACATGTTCTGCAAGGGCATCCTTTCTATCTTTATTATGAATGTCACGGAGGTGTCTCAAAATTCTATCCTTAAATCTTTCATCTGTTTTCCCCACATAATATGCAGTGCAATTCTGACAAGTAGCAAGGTATACTAAATGTTGAGTATTGCAGTCTACATAACAAGAGAAAGAATATTCAGTGCTTTTCACAGGGTGGATAAAACAATTAGTTGTATCAATACTTTTACATGCTGAACATTTGTTACAATGAAAAGTTCCCTTTTTGCTTCTCACATTGTTGGGTGGAAAACCATCCTTCAGCCATAATAAGCGTTCAGTGTTCTTTTTGTTCTTAAAAGCAAATTTGGGCATATATCCTACTGGATCTCGAAGTTTCGGGTCCTGAGTTAAAATCGGCCTGGGTAGCTGTCTTTGTATTTTTACTCCTTGTTTGCTTTGTTTGCTACCCAGGTGACATGGCAGAACAGAGGCTGCTATCGACTGAGCTGCCGTACAATCCTGATAACATTTCGAATCCTGTACGGAACCTGAATAGGTTCCAAGACTGTGTTTCCGGCCATGAGAATCCACTCATGGCATATGAAGTGGTGTGTAATGGTATGGAGGAAGCATTAGTGGATGGTGAGCTGAATGGCTTGTCTGAATTACTTGATCGTTTGGAAACAGACTTTTTAAAATTGAAAAGACTGCAGGTTCAACTACAGCATTTTGAAGTTTGCCTGAACAGGAAAATCATACCGAGGGGCTTAAGGATTCTTAAGATGCCAACTACAGGTCCTGTTTACCCAGAGTTATTATATAGATGGCAGCAAATTAACATTGACACTAGTCTATGGTATATGATTCTCTTGAATGAGTTCTTTACACCTGAAGAGGTTGCTCTACGCGACCACATTAAAGAGCAACAACAGCTAATTTTTTTCTAAATATGCTATGCCTGTTGTTGATAAACTCTTGGAACGACTGCTGGACAATGTTTTTCTGTTCAAGAAAAGGTTACTTGAACAGAAAAGGAGTAAGATACAGAGGGACACGACCGATTTTAAGAATGGTCTAGGACTGATAATAATAGACGATATGGACGAGGGAGACTGGCCAGTAATGCTATGCACGCCAATGCTAATGATGTTATAAATACTGTTTCTGCTACTAATGTTGAATGTAACTCTAGCTTGAACTTGAATGGAGTACTTTACCCATTGTTAAGAAAAATCTTGGTATTAGAACTACCGCTATTGTACATAATGAGAATGCTGCTGTTTCCAATTTTCCTGACTTACACACATCTATAGAACAGGCTGATAGTGTTAATGGGCAGATTATTAGTACTGCTGGTATTAATGCCACCAACACTTTAGAAACCAATGACTCTGTTATTAACCATGCCAGTAGGCCAGATATTGACTCTTCAGTAAGGAGAAAGATATATGGTAATTTTAATAATAAGGATAATGTTGAATATAATAAGAATAATGTTGAATGTAATGATCTAACCCCTTTCCCTATCAGCAACTTCCGCAGGGGTGGCAGGAGCAGGTCAATGAGCAGAGGGAGACAGAAGCGCAAGGTTTCAGGAGAGAAACATACGGGTCCCACACTCAAGAAAATATGGGAGAAGGTGACAACTCATTAGTATGGAATATTTCCAATAGGTCACTATCTCATGATGAACTGGAAGTCTTGAATAAGGGCCTTACGTTTATACCCTCCATGAAGAGTGACCTTACTGAAACAGTTATGGATGTGAAACTAATTAGCAGGAATGTACAGTTAAAACTTGATTTTGGGAATCACCCGCCACATACTGAGGGACCCTCTCTTAAGAAACCTAGTACATATATTCCTAATTTACATCCATTAGCTGATGCCTTCTCGAAGCTTGTGGAGTAAGACCTGCATAGCTACAATAATTAAACTAAGAATAAGAGATGGTATGGGAATTTAAATGCTAGGTTAAGAACAGCTTTAAATAAACGTAGGAATGACCATACCATTGTTATTAGGCCTGCGGACAAAGGAGGGCCAGTAGTTATGGATAGGGAGAAGTATTATGCTAGTATGATTGATATGTTGAGTGACTATCGGTTCTGTTCCATTATACTTGTCAGAGAAGTTGAAAATTGTATCCTGAATATTTCAAGACTATTATTAAATATTTCCCTTGGTAATATGATTAATGAAGATCAGTATAAATTCTTACAAGTTGAACATCCCCTTATACCTACAATACAAGGCTTGCCAAAGGTCCACAAGGACCCTGTGAATCCCCCAATGAGACCCATAGTGGCTGGTCAGGGTTGGGCAACAGAGCCGTTTTCACTATATTTAGAAAATTGTTTAAGACCTAGAGTGAATAGTTATAAACATATTTTGAAGGATACTAAACAGTTCCTATTAATGTTATATGAAAAAATGGCCATGTTGCCACCTGATTTATCCTATTGGCTTGTAACATTGGATTTACAGTCCTTGTTTGCAGTCATTCCAAATGTTGAAGATGTGGAATGTATACGTAGATGTCTAGGAACACATGCTAACTATTCTTTGCTCCAAATCAATGCATTGTGTCTGTTTTTAGAGGTTGATCTTAAGAGTAACATCTTTGTTTTTGATAAGGTGACCTATATACAGAAAGATGGCGTGGCTATGGGCACCTCATGTGCCAATAGCTACGCCTACTTGGTAATGGCTGATTGGGAGCAAAATAAATTAATTTAGCTAGCTTCAAAGAACATGTGATTTTTTTATGTTCGTTTTGTAAATGACCTCTTTCTTATATGGACAGGTGATGGAAAGGAATTAGAGAATTTTTATAATGAGATTAATACACTCACTTTATATCTTAAATTCACAATAAATAAGTCACTGACTTCTGTACTTTACTTGGATGTATATATAGAAAGACTGGCCAATGGCTTACTAAGTACAGGTGTACATAGAAAACATGCCACAGGAATGCACTGCTACACAGGAATAGTATGCATCCTAATTTTGTGTTTAGAAATGTAGTTAAAGGACAGGCCATGCAAGTATCACGCCTCAATCCTAATGATGAGGCATTTCAGGGTGAATTATTTAACTTACAAAACAGGCTACTGAATAGGTCCTATAGTTTAAGAGAGGTCCTACAAGGTTTTGAAGGGGTAAATATATTGAGACAGATAGAGCCTCACTGTACTTCATGGATAAGGGTCATGTGCAGAGTATTGAAGGTAATGGCTCCACTGACGCACCTACACGTACTATGGAAGCAAAAGTAGTTCTTTACTATACACAGGATGATAATAATATTAAAGATATATTTTTGAAACATGATATTCTTACTGTGGATCCACATATTAGAGATATAGTGGGAGTTAGACCATACTTCACATATAAGAATAGGATGAATCTTCATAGACTTTTGTTACCCTGGAGACATTACCACCCCTGTGATTCAACCTACACACTGCTGTACTATACCATGCAATAGTTGCAATTTTGCAGCTGTATAGATACTAGTGCTTGTTTCACACACACCCTTAGTTTACAGTGTTTTGATTTTAAAGTCAGAGCAACTTGTGATTCCAAACATGTTGTTTATCTAGCTAGCTGTGTATTATGTCTGGCATTTTATGTTGGCAAAACTGACAGGAGATTGAAAGATAGAATAAGGGAATATCTTTATAATATTCGTATTAAATCTAGTAAAAATGCCCTGTCAAAACATGTTATTGAGACATTGGACCAACATAAATTCAAGTTTTTGGTCATGCAAGTTAACACACCTAGTCAGAGGGGTGGGAATGTGAGAAACTACACGGAGCAGTGTGAAGTTAAATGGATTATAAGGGTAAGGGCTGATAGGAAACCGGGACTCAATGATAAAGTCCCTATGACACCTATGTTGAAGGGGAGAAAATTAAAAGTTAAGTGACTCCTAAATATGTTTTATATACATATTTATTGTTACTATGTTGTATTTTAAAATGAGTTTATCACATATTTTCTTTATAGTAATTATTAAATATGTTCATAAGTTTTTAAATATGTATAGTTTTTAGATATATTATTTATATTTTTATTGTATATTACATTGACTTTTACATTAGTTTGTTAGTTTTATATATTATTTATATATACTTTAATGACTAGGATGAATTAGTTAATTAACATCCTACACAGGAAATGATATCACTCATGATTGCATATATATGTGGTACTTTTAAATGAATTTATATTAGTCTGAAGAAGCCCATGAGGGTGAAAGCGCTTGCCAGTTTTTTATTTATTATCAATTAAACGTTTGGAGTTTATATCGACTATATCTTCGTGGATTTATTTGAAGATATCCTGTTTATATGGAGAATTCCTTTCAGCTTTGGCGTGCTCCTGTGTTTTGTTTGCACATTTGGTTCTATTGTGTTTCGTTTTTACCCTAAGTAACTGCACATGGCTACTGAAATGGTACATCTTACTAATGAGAAAAAAAAAACATGGCTGACTTTACCAGGTCAAGTACGCTACCAGTGAGTAACACAGAGAATACTAATCCACTGATATTTTTGAACTTGGACTCAGAGGAGAGTCTGTTGGGAACTGACTCCCCGCCGAATGAGAATTTTGACAACATATTATATGAAGTGGAGGCCGAACATCTATGATAATAAACTGAAACAGCAAAAAGTACAAAAATTAGCTAGGGACATTTCAGATTTTAGACAAGGTAGAATTTTCGAATGACCTAAAGAAGAGAGACTCCATTCCAGACTCCATTCCAGTAATCAACAACTAGGATTCTATTCATAACAAGCCTTTGCCGGGAAAGAATACATCAATGCCCCATACCAATATGGCAGCATCAAATGCTAATGAGGAAAGAGACTAGAAGGGCTGACATTTATTACCAATAATAATAAGATGAATTTGATTAATGTGTCTGAGTATGGGGAAAGAGCTACAACATCCTCAATAGGAACCAAACCGAAAGCAAATGCCAAACATGCACCCATTGTACACAGCTTACCGTTTTTTTCTGAAACAAACCTGGCAACGGAATCCCATGTCCAACAGCCAAGAGAGAAAGAGAAAGAAATTAACAAGAGTCATTACTCACAGCTGGTAGTGAATTTATCGAAAGTTAATCTTAGTGAAAAACAGCTGTAGCTGTTAAATAGACGACTTACTTCTATACCTTCCCTTTCATCTGATCTCAGTGAATTTGTTCTGGACATTAAATATTTTGGAAGGAATGTAACTTTGAGAAACATTTTTGGCAACCAATCTAAACCTTCAGGAACAATCTTGAAAAAACCTAGTACATTTGTTCCCACTAATCACCCTACAGTGGATCTTTTTACAAAACATTGCGTGAATGAAGTAGAGGAATTAAGACAAGGGAATGTAAAAGCACCACGGTATCATAACATCACTATGAAAGAGAAGGAAGCATTAACACAGCTATAGACCAATCAGGAGATCATGTTTAAACCTTCTGACAAAGGAGGTGCTATAGTAGTATTAGATTCAAATTGGTATTGTGGTGCAATAGGATCTATGTTAAGTGATGATAAAACGTATATGAGAATAAGTAAATCTGAAGCAGATTGTAAAATCTCTAGGTTTAAGAAGGATCTATATGATATGTTGATGCAAGGACGTTTAAGTGAAGAGCATTACAGCTTTTTTTGAAGTTTCTTTCCCTGGTGGATTACCTAAGATCCACAAAGACATTGTGAGCCCTCCATTGCAACGCATAGTAGCCTGCCATGGTTGGATCACTGAGCCTTTATCCATCTATGTAGTGAAAGAAGTGAGGACACTCTTAACGAATATTTTGACTGTCCTGAAAGACACTGGTACTTTTCCTAATCAACTTGGCTCAATAATACATTAGTCAACAGAATACACTGACATTATTTTTATAACCATGGACATTTGTAGTCTTTTCACCTCCACTCCCAATGACTATGGGAGAGAGTCCATTAGGAAGTTGGGCAGAAGAACAGCACACAGTTTGGATTTGGACCTGATTTGTACTCTACTTGAATTAATATTGGAAAATAATACTTTCTTTTATGACAAAGATTACTATTGGCAACGTTGGGGTGTTGCCATGAGCACACCATGTGCCAATAGTTATTCGAATCTCGTCTTCTCTGAATGGGAGAACAAGTTTGTTTTGGATGCCTCTAATCTCTGGCATACTAATGTGATGTACTATGGTCGTTTTTTTGACGATGTTTTTCTGTTGTGGAGCGGTGACCCTGGACAGTTGCAAGATTTTGTGACTTATCTTAATGATACTACTACTTTCATTGTCTTCACACATCGAAGTTCAATGGAGAATATGGATTTTCTTGATGTAAAAATATTTTTTGACTCTGAGGGTAAGATTGGAGCCACCATACATAGGAAAGAGACATGAAAAAATCATTACCTACATAAAATTAGTTTACATCCCAAACATATCTCCAAAACATCATGGAAAATAAGTTAACCACAAGATTCTGATTATGACAAAGAAAGTAAATACCTACAATCCAACCTATTGAAAGGAGGTTATTCTGCTAAAGATGTTGCTATAAATACAGACAGATTGATTGAGTTAAGAAGAAATATAGGCTTTCCACATCTTTATAAGAGATATAACAGTAGTGGTCAGTCAACTGCAGGTACAAAGTCAAGTGATCAGAGAGTTAATTTGACTCTGACTTTCACAAATGATAATATTCAGGTTTGTGACATTATAAAGCAATACTGGCTAATTTTAACTTAGGACCCTAAACTTCAAGATATAGTAGGAGATATGCCCAGATTTGCTTTTAAGAATAAAAAGAACATTGAACGCTTATTATGGCTGAAGGATGGTTTTCCACCCAACAATGTGAGAAGCAAAAAGGGAACTTTTCATTGTAACAAATGTTCAGCATGTAAAAGTATTGATACAACTAATTGTTTTATCCACCCTGTGAAAAGCATTGAATCATTTAGTATACCTTGCTACTTGTCAGAATTGCACTACATATTATGTGGGGAAAACAGATCAAAGATTTAAGGATAGAATTTTGAGACAACTCCGTGACATTCGTAATAAAGATAGAAAGAATGCCCTTGCAGAACATGTGTTGCAGTTTCCTATGCATAACTTTAAGTTTAAAGCCATTCAGAGTACATATCAGGATTTGAAGCAAGGTGATGTTTCTAATCTTACTGAGAGAAATGAAGCCAAATGGATTATTAATTTAAGACCAGACAAGCCACCCAGTTTAAATGCAATAGTGCCATTGAGACCTATGTTAAAAGATAGGCGAATAACAATTGGTTAAACAGAAGGTGTGTTTCCTTCTTTTCATGTTGATTGGCTAACATTCCATTGGCTATAACTGAAGGTGTTGCCTCAAAGCTTACACACGATTGGTTATTCTCCCTTTTTAACTTAAAAGCTTCCCATTTTCTACATGCGATCTGAAGGAGAAATCTGAAAGTGCTTATTTGAACAATAAGGGGAACTTTCATTACGTTTTTATCACGTCTTTTACTTCTATTGGGTTGTTTTACTGTCCATTAAATGGAATTTTATTGTCTATTTGTACGTCTCCATGGTGGTTTCACAGGATTTTGTTTGCTGCTTGTATTTTACTGGTGCACCTTTGGCAGTTACAGTTATTTTGTTCTATTCTACAGCCACAAAATGTTGGGGGCCACTAACAGCCGATCCCAATCTTTCATTAATGAAATACTGTCTTTTAAAAGCCAGTATTGCATTTGAGGTCAAACCTGAGTGCTGCAGCAGTCTGTGTGTGTTCTAAACTGCAGTAACTGCATGCTGTATTGTAGCAAGCAGTTTGCTACAGATCAAAAGGCAAAAAAAATCTCTGTCTCTCTTGCTCTCTCTCTCTCGCTCTCTCCCTCTCTTTTTTTCTTTTTTTGAAGTAAACCTGAGTGCATTAGCACTCAGTGTAACTAGGGTATAAAATGTAGCAACTCTTTGCTACATTTGTAGCAGACAGTTTACTAGTTATTTAGCAGGAAGTGTGAGGGATGCAGACAAAAAAGTAAAAAAAAAAATGTTTTTTATTACAATTTCGAAGTTTCAAAATTTTGATCTTATGGTCTTCACCATTTGCAGTTCAAAGTTTTGAAACTTCGAGCTTGTGAAGTAGATCCCTTTACGTATGTGTGTGTATATGTTTGTTTAGGGTCTATATCATAACCGTGAAAGCCCATTTCAGCGAATACATAAACGTCAACACATATTGCGCGAACCGCGAATACATGGAATCCCCTAAATCGCAAAATTCAATAATCTCGAACTGGCATAGTTGGCCAACCCCACCGCTCGCTACATACTACCCACCCAAACAAAATAAATAAACCACATACATACACTAACCGAAACCCTACTTCTACCCCTACACTAAACCTTACATACATTACTGTCTATGCACTTACCTTAACCCGCACTCTAACCCTAAGGTATAACTATTGCACACTTACCTTAATGAGCTATACCAAAGAAGGGACAACTATGCCGATTCGCGATTTTGAATTTTACAGTTTTTGGGCGTTCAATGCATTCGAGGTTCATGCAATATATGTCGACGTTCACATATTCACTGAAATGGGCTTTCGCGGTTATAATATAGACCCGTTTGTTTATGTTTTGGTCTGTGTGTGTGTGTGTATGCATGTTTGTGTACATGAAAGCAGAAGTGTGATTGTGTGTGAGACTGTGTGTGTGTTTATGAAGAGTGAGAGTGATCAAGCAGTGGCAGCAGTAGTAGTTAAGAGGTATGAATTCCTCTTGACTTCTTAGCTCAAGAAATCTGGATAAAGCCTAAAATAAAGGGGGGACACTGGCTCATAAATAGGAACAGATTCTAAATCTTACTCTTATAAAATTACAAAGTTGCTTGTATAACAAGATGTGTGTTAGCATGCATTTTCTGAAGTGCACGTGTGTGTGTTAGAAAGTGAATGAGATTGATCAACCAGTGAAATCAATCGACCAGTGACAGCAGCAGTTTAGAGGTTTTGCATACCTCTCAAACTCTTGGCTCAAGAAATCTGAATAAAGACTAAAATAAGGGGGGGATGAGGGCTTAAAAATAGGAACAGGTTTTAAATATTGCTCTTATAAAATTAGAAAGTTTCTTGAAAACATGATTTGCATTAGCATGCATTTCTGAAGGAAATAAAGTCTGAAACTCAAATGCATGTCATTATTTAGTGACTTAAATCCTCAATGATTGGTAACAAACCACAAATTTTAGGAGTTAAAAACCAAAAGTGAAGTAAATATCTGTACATTTTTGAAAATGTTAAATTTTGATGTAAACTGCATCCTTCAACACCATTTACATATACAACAGCAAGTTTGAAACATTAGGAGAAGGAACTATTTTACATAAAAAAATACTATAGTAATTAAAAATGAGTAGGTCAAAATGCAACAATTTTGCAGACAGCTCATTCTCTGAGCACAATAATAACTTCCCGGGTGCGTGTTACTGTGTAAATAATGCTCTTCAGGGGTACAGATGCCCTCCGCCTATGGCATCAGTACTCATAACACCCCTGGATGGGCATTATTTGTACAGTAACACACATCCTGTTGGGTATTATTGCTTGCTTACTATACAAGAGGAAATGAGTCATGCTGAGGTAGGCGTATAGGCAAGGTGTCCAGTCACACCAATAGCGTAGCTAGGATGGGGCAAGAGGGGCAACTGCCTCAGGCACAAAGTGTTGCAGGTACTAACAGCTGATCCTAATCTTTCTTTAATGAAATACTAGCATCTCAGGTCAAACCTGATGCTGCAGCACTCTATGTGTGTTCTAAACTGCAGTAACTGCATGCTATATTGTAGCAAGCAGTTTGCTACAGATTAAAAGATTCAAAAAAAAAAAAAAAAGAAAAGAAAACATCTGTCTGTCTTCCCCTCGCTCTCTCTCTCTCTCTCTCTCTTTTTTTTTTTTTAAAGTAAACTTGAGTGCTTTAGCTCTACATGCAGCCAGGGTATAAACTGTAGCAACTATTTGCTACATTTGTAGCAGACAATTTGCTACAGTATATAAAAATTATTTTTTTTAAGTAAAACATAAGTGCAATAAGTGCTCCACGCAGGCAGAGCATAAACTGTAGCAACTGTTGCTACAATTTATACCTTGCCTGCCCAGAGTGCTACAGTTCTCAGGTTTTGGTTAAAAAAAGAGTTTTTTACACTTTCATACTATAGCAAACTGCTTGCTACAGAACTCATGTTTGAATGCATCTGAGGAGAATCGGAGGCAGGGCACAGAAATGGGATCTGAATGGCTTGACATGAGAAAAATGGGGGGGGGGGGTATGTATCTGGCCACCTGGCTAGAAGGAACATCATTTTTTTTTTTGCTCCTCACTTGATGAGCTGAGGTGATGGGGCACTGCCTCATGGTACCGGCACAGGGCACTGGTTGAGCCAGCTATGCTTCTGAGTCACACCACCAGTGGCTTATGTTTGGGAATGAACTGGAGGAGGAGATATAGTAGCATCTGGCCTGCTGTGAGTTCTCTTGGGTAGGGATCACTTGGGGTTATGCCTTTATTCTTGACATTTTTCACATTAACCAGAGTCTCTTGGTAACTGCCAAGCCACAGATAATGCACGCACATTGTATGGGGTGTCCACAGTTACCTAGGTGACAAATGTACTGTGCACTCACCTCACTGTATTCAATGCACAGGACACATCAGGAAACAGAAGTCCTCCTCATCAAAACAGGTGAAGCCATCAAAATCTCATCCCAGGTAGGGATAGGCCTGCATAGGCTGTGATATGGTGATGA
The DNA here is from genome assembly GCF_019279795.1 of Protopterus annectens. Lineage (NCBI taxonomy): Eukaryota > Metazoa > Chordata > Ceratodontiformes > Protopteridae > Protopterus > Protopterus annectens. The sequence continues at coordinate 534,634,030 of NC_056747.1, read as the reverse complement.
AAAGGGTCCCTCAAAATGCATTGGATGATGGACAGGCATGCCTGATAATCAGGCTTTGGAGGCACTATGTGAAGCCAGATCCCTTGAAAAAATAAGTTTAAAAAATGGCCATGCTGAGCCAGGCATACAGCAGCTAGCACATGGGTGAGGGCCAGGTTAGAGCAGTCAGGTGCCTTGGACTGATTAGTAAGGTATGGTAAACTGTAAGCAGAATGACTGAGTCTGCAGCATGCCATTTTCTTCCTCACCAGGTATGTATAAAGAGCAGCAGTGAGCAGTGAAGAAATTTGAAACAATGTGTGTGCAATATAAAAAACCTTTCTTATATTCTGATATAAGAAAATTATAGGTACCCTAAATGATTCTAACTTGAAGTGCATCTTGGTTACCACAGAGGTTTATGTTCTTTTATTTTATTCCTCGGCTGTCTTGACAAAAAATGGTGCTGCCTCTGTGCCATGTGCTTTTTCAGTGCCAGTCTGGTAAAGTTTGATGATACCCATATAAGGTGGACCCTTCTCTTTGCAGAGGTAGTAATAATTTATAGTAACCATTCTCATCACTGATGTCTCATACCCAGCTGTCAGTAGCACACAGTGTATGGCGCTCAGGTACTCATATACACCCTTCTAGAAAGCCTGTCACTTTCTACTGACTTTTCATTAATGTTGCTGGAACATGAGGTGATTGCCAAAGGTCAATCTAATAACAAGGCACCCCATACTCCCATACTGTAGTACTAGCTAAGTGCCTCACACCCTGACCTTTCTAATCTCCCAATAACTCATGAGTCAAAACTGCAAAACAGGTCAACTCTTATTTTATAAATAGTATAGCTTCTCTAACCAAGGATTCCTCAACATCTAATCCCAACCCTGCCCAACAGCCACATATCACCACATCCAATTTCATCTTCAAACATGTGCCCACATCCTATATAAAACTACTTTTAGATAAACTTAAACCATGCTTTTTCAACTGATTACCATCTGAGCAAGTACCTAAAAATAGCAGCCATAGCATTGCCTATCCTGTCTCAATCCTTATAAACAGGTCAGTCCAGGAATCCCATGTTCCATCTCTAGAAAAAGGCACACATTATCCCTCTGTACAAAGCAGGAAATAAAACACACATTAATAACTTTGGACCTATAGCAATCTTATGTATGCCGCGGTGGTACGGCGGTAGCATTGTTACCTCACAGCAAGAGGTTCTCCCGTTCGATTCTTGGCTTGGGAGTGCCTTCTGTGTGGAGTCTGCATGTCCTCCCCGCGGTTGGGTAGCATTCGAAAGACATGCGTGCATAAATGGGCGTGCCTTCATTGAAGGTTGGGCGTCGAGCTGGCAGGTATTCAAAAACAATTGCTAGACTATCTTCTGCAGTAAGAAATCCTGTCCATTACACAAAAACATGGCTTCCATCCTTCCCATTGTCCCAGTATTGCCCTTCTAACCTATATAGATACTGTCAATAAAGCTCGAGGTAATGGCAAATTAGTCTCTTCCTTATTTCTAGACTTGTCTAAAGCCTTTGACACAGTTTGTCATAGCAAACTTCTACTTAAATTGTCCTCACTGGGTCTTTCCCAGCCCACCCTCCTGTTTTTCAAAAGCTACCTGTCCAATAGAAATCAGTCAGTAAAATGGCACTCCATGTTCTCTCCTTACCTCCCAGTCAACACCAGTGTACCATAAGGCTCTATCCTTGGTTCCCTCCTCTTTAACATTTTCATCAACACCCACTATCCATTTCGTCTATGTCATAACATCGACAGCTTAGGTTGTCAAATGCTAAATCATCAATACCTTAACATCGAACAATTAAAATTGCGAAAGGCCACATCATCAAATTCTTTCCTTGGGAAAGAATTTAGGTGGCCATCCATAAACAAAATAAACAAACACACCCAAACATAGTGAGGGGCTATGCCCCCCCCCACCTAAATATACCAACTCCGAGATCACTCTACATTGGGGAAAGGGCATATCCCCGATAATGGCCATGTGAATTCTTTCCTGAGGAAAGAATTCGATGATGTGGCCATTCACTATTCTAAGCGTTCGACGCTTAGGTGTCAATGATTAAGCATTCAACAACCTAAGCTGTCGACAATTCAATAGGAACCCTATCCATCCACCCGACAGGCTATTCTAGTACAGTACGCTGAGAATTCCACTCCTATTTGAACATCTGGCAATGTGATACACCTCCAGAAAATTACTCAGGAAGCTTTAACAGCCACTGAAACATAGCTTTGTAACTCATAACACAACCCAAAAAAAAAAAAAAAACTACTACTTTTTTCTCCAAATCCCTCTCTCATGGAAAAAAAAAACTAAATTTAAAGCCCTCTCTCTCAATAATACAACTATTGAAGTCACTTCTCATAGCAAATTATTAAGGTGAATAGTGGATGATAATCTTACATTCGACATGCATATACAAAATTACAGAAGAAAAACTCATCAAAAATTAGGGCTGCTTTACAGAGCCAAATACTTTTTCAACGACGCAACTAAAACTATACTTGCCACTACTTATCTCCTCCCCACTTTTCTTTATTGTGCTCCCATCCTTACTAACCTCCAGGCTTTACAAAACGTTTAACTTGAGCAGTGCTGTAACAAAGTTTCTAAATTTGCAGCAAATATCCCTTTCAGAACCCATCACTGCATAGCACTAAAAAGCCTAAATTGGTTAGAACTGTTTCATCAACTAACATATACCCAGCTTCTTACCACCTATAAAATTATCCAACGTATATCTGTCTGTCCAGCACTGAAAACCATTCTACACAACTATGTTCCCAGTCAGTCATTGTGATCTAGTGACCAAAAACTCCTGTCTACAAACTTATCAAATCTGCTGGGCATTGTCTCTACTTGTACAAGATTGCTAAGGCCTAGAACTCCTTACTTCTATCCAGCAGGTCATTACCCTCCCTCCCATCTTTTTAAACCACTCTGAAAGACTTCCTAGATAAAGTCTGAGCCTGTTCTTGGCTCAAAACCAGGATAAACTATATCCCTAAATGTGAACAATTTCTAGATTCATAGGTAAGTACTAGGCTATCTGCCCGAGGGCATCTATAAGCCTAGCCAGAATGTGTTGGCTTTTGCTGCCCACTTAGATTAGTTCCCTGTGCCTCTGTCCAGCAGAGCCATTAGTTCCCTGTGCCTCTGTCCAGCAGAGCAACTGCAGTGATCCCTGGGGTAAATTTTCTGTTTCCCATCCACTCGTCAAGGTTTCTCTTGAAGAGTGTTAGTGAGGGGCTCTGCCTAATGTAGATTGGAATCTTGTTCCAAAGCATGGGGAGTCTCTGGGACAGGAATCTATCCCTCCAGCACATCCTATTTATCATTATGGTGAGGTTTAGATCCCTAGAGCATGTGGCTTTTGGGGATTTGTTTTTTTTAGGTGGAGCATGTCCATCAATTTTGGGTTGGACATGGTCTTGTATGTCAGGCTGAGATCACCTCTGAGTAAGCGATATGCAACCGAGTACAGTTGGAGCTTCTTCAGTTGGGCTGCATAGGGCATCTGTTTGAGGCCAGTAATCCTCTTGGTGATGTACTTCTGTGGTCTTTCCAGCTGTTTCAGGTGTCTTGAGAGGCACATCCCAAATGAGGCATTGTACTCTATGATGGGTCTGATGAGTGATGAGTAGAAGGGCACAATAACCTCTTTTGTTCTAGATGCGAACCCTTTTGTGATTAGGTGGGCCACATAGAAGGATTTTCTAACCACCTTGGCAATATGATTATCAAAGGAGAGATTACTATCTACTTGGGTCCCAAGATCTCTTATTACATTTTCTGTATTTAGGGGACTACCATGTATGTGGTAGTTCACAGGTACTTTGTGTTTTCCAAAGGGGATGACTATGCACTTTTTGGCATTTAGCTTGAGGCCATGATTTTGACACCAGGTATCTGTCTCAGTGAGACCCATCTGAAGGATGTCTGTATCAGCCGGAGAGTCAGTTATGGCCCCCAGTTTGCAGTCGTCTGTGAACTTGGTCAGCCATAGTCCTCTTGTGCTTGCCTGTACCTCTGAGAAGTATATACTGAACAGGAGGGGTCCCAGGACTGAGCCCTGGGAGACACCACTTGTAACCGGTTTAGAGTCGGACCTAGAGCCTGCAACTCTCACCGTGTGGGTTCTATCCATGAGCCAATTGGCAACCCAACTCGTGACATAGAGGTTTATGTTCAGGCTGGTGAGCTTGTCTATAATACCATAATGTGGAATGGTGTCAAAAGCCTTTGCGAGGTCTAGGTAGAATGTGTGGACCTCCTTTCCCTTGTCTAAAACCTTGGTAACTGTCTGAAAGAAGTTCACCAGGTTTAGGAGGCATGATTTGCCCTTAACAAAGTTAAACTGGGTAGGGCCAAATGTTTGGAGGTTCCCAATGTCAATGTTAATGAGATCCATGATGATGCACTTCATAGCCTTGCAGACCAGGCTAATCAGGCTTATAGTTCCCGGGGTCCATTGTGGTTCCACCTTTGCGGAGCGGGATAACTGTAGCTGTAGCTGTGTGCCACTCTATGGGTACATAGCCTGTAGAGAGGCTGAGTTTAAACAGTGCGGTTAGTTCATTTTGGAGCTCGTGTAAGACACAGCCTGGGACACCGTCCAGTCCCATTTAAGCTGTATTTTTGGCTTTGGATAGGGCTGTTTTAACCTGTGAATCAGTAATTGCTGGGGCTCTACATTCTTCTGGTATGGTTATGGGCCCTTTAAGGGGTGAGAGGGGGGTGAAGTTTGTACTAAACCTGTCTCCCAGAATGTTGGCAATATCAGTAGGTTCACTGTATTTTGTGCCATTCTGCACTAACTCAGAGCAGATCTGAGAGTTTCCACTTAGGTTCTTGACATAGCTAAAGAACGCTTTGTAGTTATCTTTGGAGTCCTTGGCAATTTTTATTTCGAAGCTAGCCTTAGATGATTTTATGAGGGATCATAGTTTCTTGCTGATACTGATCAGGGATGGCTTTCCTTCTTGGGATTTTACTCTTTTCTGTAGTAGTTTCCTCCTTCTATTGTACAGTTTGTTTATGGCAGGGATCCACCAGACTGGTTTCCTTTTCTTGGAGGAGTGAGTTTTGGTTTTGCTTGAGATAGCACAATCCATCCATTCTTGCAGGTGCTCATAGAGTGCCTTTGTAAGGGATTCAGCAGCTTGGACAGCATTGTCCTTTAGCATGGGGGCTGTGAACCTTTCTACCTTGGTCTTAAGTAACGTGAAGTTTGCTTTTGAAAAGTTTTTCATGGTGGTTTCCTTTACTGGGGGTGGGGGGTGGAATGTGGATATCCAGAGTGATTAGTCTATGGTCTGATCTAACCAGCGAGGGGTTGACCTCCGGTGTAGAACACCGGTCGCCCATGTTGGTGATGACCAGATCCAATATGTTGTCACCTCTGGTGGGGGTATTGACCAGTTGATCCAGGGCATTCGAGTTTATAAATTCTAGGAAGCGTTGGGCAAGGGAGTTAGTACTTGAGTAGTTCTCCCAGTTAATGTTTGGGTAATTGACATCACCCAATATTAGGGCGTTTGGTACAACCTTCATATTTTCCAGTGTCTCCAGAAATGCGGAATGGGAGTCCTGGATCATGGTGGGTGATTTGTAGCAAGCTACAATTTGAATTGCAGTTTTGCTTGTTGTTAGTTGCACATGGATGACCTCTGAGGCATTGTGCTGTGCCACTAACCTGGAGGTGTGGTTAGCCCTGATGAATATGGATACACCCCCGCCTTTTGTGTTTCGGTCCAGGTTCTGTGGCTGAAAAGTATGGTATGAGTTATAGCCTGGTAGTGCTGGGGTGCTCTCTGGAGCCTTAAACCAGGTTTCTGTTACTGCACAGATATCGATGTCCTCCATACTGAGGAGTGCCTCAAGTGCATGCATTTTGAGGTTGAGACTTCTGGCGTTGAATAGCATTACCCTCAGTTTTTGGTTACTTGTGCTATTTACGGTGGTGGGTTTGTCTTTTGAGTTTGCCTAAAAAAAGCACTATGGGGGCGGCAAAAGCCTTGGCCAGTATTCGAAAGTCTAAGGCTGACAGGTGCAAGCCATCTCTTGTGAAGCAACATGGCTTGTTGAGCATGTCATCCCAGGTGGACAGATACTGGATCCCCTTTGAATGACACCAGAAACCTAGCCAATTGTTGAAATTGATAATTTTTTCTTTATACTTTGGCATCATTCTTGGTGAGGGCAGAATGCTACTTAGGGTCAGGATCATACTGGCCTGGGCTATGTGATCAGAGAGCTCCTCCATGTCTCTTTTCATGTGGTCCAGGGATGTATGTCTCAGGTCATTCACACCAACATGGACAATGACAGAGGCATATTTGTACTTGTTCTGGAGCGACCTGAGTGCTTGTGTTATGTGACGGATCCTGGCACCCGACAGGAAGCTAACTGTAACCTTCTCCTTGTCCAACCAATGAACAGACAAAGCAATTCCTGTGGAAATTGTAGGAAAAAATTGTCGCAGCAACCTCCAAAGTAGATAAAAATTTGATTTATTACAATAATCCAAGCCAGTAGTCAAACGCGCTTTCGTCTTGTAACCCAAGACTTCTTCAGAACAAATTAAAATACATCAATACCATACTTAAATAATCCCTGGTGAACAATTAAAGGGACTATTTAAGTATGGTGTTGATGTATTTTAATTTGTTCTGAAGAAGTATTGCGTTACAAGATGAAAGCGCGCTTGACTACTGGGTTGGAGTATTGTAATAAATCAACTTTTTATCTACTTTGGAGGTTGCTGCAACACTTTTTTTCAACTATTTCCAAGGGAATTGCTTTGTCTGTAAATTGGTTGGAGTTTGGCAAGTTTCTACCTGTTTTTTTTTTTGTTCTTCTCCTTGGCCAGCCTAGTTAGTGGGACATCAGTGTACCTGACTATAGAGTCACCTATTACTAGTGTGTTGGGTATGTTATTTTACCTTAAGGGCTGTGATTGCATGGCACACTGATTCTGTGAAGTATGTGTTTTATGGTTTGTGATGAGGTGTGGAGGTTGCTTGGGTGTCTGCTTTGGAGGTCTTTGTTGCTTTTGCAGATTTTTATTTAGAGCCTCCGAGTATGTTTTCGTGTATTTGTGTTATTTGCCAGTGTTGGTTTAGTGGGTCTGTGTGAGACTGGTGGTGTGTTGCAAGTATTTTCCTTCTCCTCTTGACTGTCGGTTCCAGTCTTGGGTTGAGAGAGCTTTGCTTCCAGTTTGGCTGTATAATTGCATCTCTCGCATATATTAGTGTTTGGTGGTAGAAGGAGAGGGTTGTCTGTGTATATGCGGCAGTTGTAACATTGCCTCAAAATGCCCAGATTCACCAGTTGCACTGGAGAGTACACCCGAAACTGCCCTTTGGACATGCCTGAATAGGTAAAGTGAGCTGTTTTACTGATTGGCTGGTAGGGACAAATAGAGAGCCATGTCCTTCTGGACAGTATAGGGGGTCTAGTACTACGGTTAATTAGTGCTTGCTATGAGTTTTGAGCAAGTGCTGGGCTGTGAAATGAATGGTTTGAGTGCTTAAGTTGAAAGTTTGTCTAGTTCCAAGGGAAAAATTGAAGAGTAGAGTTTGTGGAGCCGGGAATAGTTTAACCCTAGCCAACCAGTGCTGCCCGGCATGGAAAACCGCGCAGATGCGGTTTTTGTAGCAGGGAAATGAAAGAGATAGAAATTAGCCCAAAATGACCAATAAACTACTAACTTCTGGGCTGCAGCAAACAAGGTGCACAAATTTCAGAAACAGATCAACTAAGCAGACACAATAAGCCTTTAACCATAAATTCCCAGCTCAGAAGGGCAGAATATAGCCTCTCCTCCCACAAGAGTGCAGACCATAAACCTTCTTAATGTAAATTAACTGGCCTGAAGCCCAAGTGCTTAAACCAGAACTAATGCGCTTTTAGAATAACAGACACTGAGCCTTCAGTCAGCAATTCCCAACTTAGAAGGATGCAAGCTACCTGTCCTGCCACAACGATGCAGTCCACAAACCTTCTTAATGTAAAACAACTGGTCTGAAGCCCAAGTGCAATAACCAAAAGACTTAGAATAACAGTTACAATTTAAACAGGCTACTACCAAGCAGTAATAACTGCAGCAGAATAATACAATTTAAGAAGAAGCACAAGCAAAATAAGGTAATAAAGTGGGAAGAAACACAATTAGAGTAAAAGCAGATGAATAAAGTGCATTTTTTTTATAACAATAGAAAACAAGCAAACTGATTTAAACAAATCACCCAATTAACCAGTAAAAAACTCAGAAGTGAGCCCTGTTCCAGCAGTCTTCAGTCTGACAAGTTTCATTTCCTCATGCCTCCTTACTCTCTTCTTCACTTGCTTCCCTACTTCTATCAGTTTCTCTTCACTGACATTCGCTCTAAATATACCATAAGCCTGTTATTTCCCTTACTTCATATTCCAATTCCTGTTTGTATTAGACTAGCTTACCTTTAATTTCTCAACAAACTGTCTAAAATTTCTCTAAATATTAAATGATTGTCATATAACTTTTATTGATTCTTAACCAATGTTTTTATGTTTTCTCTCATTTGTTATAATTATTTAATCTACAGATATTTTTGTTTCATTTCTGAAAAATTGTAAAATTGTTATTCTTAAAATGTTTTGTAATAATTTGGAGTTTTTCTCCCCGGACAAGCATTGAAAATGAGCTTCTACCCAGTTGGACTTTCCCAGCAATCAAATGTCAATAAATAAATAAATAACTGCACAGTCTTATTTTGCAACCATATCCCCAGTGGTCTCAAAGCATCCTGCTTTTAAAAAGATAAAAATGTTCACTGTTGAAAGAAATGGTGCCTCTTGTTTAGTTAAATGCAATGGTTTAGACCTATCTTTCAACAGACAATTAGTATCAAATAAGACTACATTGCCGGCAAATGTTTCAGATCACAAGATGTCTACAGTACACCAACAGAGCATAACAAGAGTGCTCATGTCTAGTACACTCTTCATAGGTTCATAGGTTCATACTAGGCTATCTGCCCTATGGCATTTATAAGCCTAGCCAGAGTGTGTTTGGCTTTCGCCACCCATTTTAAATTAATTTTACTATGCCCTTTTTCGAGGTTAGTATACTGTGCCTCTGTCTAACAGTGACGAAGAAGTGATACCCGGGGTAAACCTACGATCTCCCATCCACTCATCAAGATTCCTCTTGAAGAGAGTCAGTGAGGGACTCTGCCTAACCTGGACTGGGATTTTATTCCAGAGTGAAGGGAGCCTCTGGGTTATGAATCTGTCCCTCCAGCATGTCCTATTTATTTCAGTGCTGAGGTTCAAGTTTCTTGAGTGCGTAGCTCGATGGGATTTGGATTTTCTGAGGTGCAGCATGTCCATTAATTCCAGTTTGGACATGGCTTTATACGTCAGGCACAGATCGCCTCTGAGCAGGCGGTATGCCACTGAGTAGAACTGGAGTTTCTTTAACCGGGCAGCATATGGCATCTGTTTGAGCCCTTTGATCCTCTTGGTGAGGTACTTTTGGGGTCTTTTCAGTTGCTGCAGGTGTCTGGTAAGGTACATCCCAAAATGGGCATTGTACTCAATTATGGGCCTGATGAGAGATGGGTAAAGAGGCACCATGACCTCCCCTGATCTAGATGTGAATCCCTTCATGATTAGGTGGGCTATATAAAATGTTTTTCTAACCACTTTGGCCATGTGGTTGTCAAATGAGAGATTGCTATCAACTTGGGTCCCCAGGTCCCTAATTACTTCTTCTGTACTTAATGGATTACCACCTATGTGGTAATTTGTGGGCACTTTGTTTTTGCCAAAGGGGATGACTATACACTTTTTGGCGTTTAGCTTGAGACCATGGCTCTGGCACCAGTTGTCTGTTTCTATGAGGCCCTTTTGGAGGATGCTTGTGTCGGCTGGAGTGTCGATTATGGCACCCAGTTTGCAGTCATCTGCAAACTTGGTCAGCCACAGTCCTTCTGTGTTGGCCTGTACCTCCGAGAAATATATACCGAACAAGAGAGGTCCCAGAACTGAGCCTTGTGGGACGCCACTTGTAACTGGTTTGGAGTCTGACATGGCTCCAGCAATTCTAACCATGTGGGCTCTGTTCTTGAGCCAGTTTGCAACCCATCTGGTGACATAGGGGTTTATATTTAAGCTGGTGAGCTTATCTATAATGCCCGAGTGGGGTATTGTATCGAAGGCTTTTGCGAGGTCCAGGTAGGCTGTGTGGACCACCTTCCCCTCGTCAATGGTCTTAGTGACTGTTTCAAAGAAATCAACCAGGTTTAAGAGGCAGGATCTTTCCTTAACAAAGCCAAACTGGGTAGGATCCAGTGTCTGTAGGTCCCCAATATCTTTATTTATGAGGTCCATGATTATCCTTTCCATAGCTCTGCAGACCAAGCTAGTCAGGCTTATGGGGCAATAGTTTCCAGGATCCGTTGAGGCACCACCTTTGTGGAGAGGGACCACTGTTGCTGTACGCCACTCTTTGTGTACATATCCTGTAGTAAGGCTGAGATTGAACAGTAGTTTTATGTTTGGGTTTAGCTCTTCTTGGTGTTCATGTAGAACGCAGCCCGGGACACCATCTGGTCCCATTGAAGCTGTATTTTTTGCTTTGGAGAGGGCAGCTCTTACCTGAGCATCTGAGATGTCAGGGGGGCAGCACTCTGCTGGGATAGATATTTGCCCTTTTGGTGGGGGGGGTGGAGTTTGCACTGAACCTGTCAGCTAGGATGTTGGCAATGTCTGTGGGTTCGGTGTATTTTTTGTCATTTTGGACTAATTCTGAGCATATCTGGGAATTCCCACCCAGGTTCCTAACATAACTAAAGAAAGCCTTGTGATTATCCTTAGTGTCCTGTGCAATTTTTCTCTCGAAGCTGGCCTTAGACGATTTTATGAGTGCCCGTAGTTTTTTGCTAATACTGATCAGAAATGCCTTCCCTTTTTGGGATTTTGCTTTATTATGTAGTAGCTTCCTCCTTCTATTATTGCTTGACTGTGTTATTAAGGGCCCATGTGCCTTTGTGCCACAACATATCTACTTTGACAGGGTAATTTACATATCTCAACTGATGCTTGGATAGATGGAGTCTTGTCACTTTGTTTGCATGCACACTGTTTTATACAGTTAAGTTGCAGCCTGCTGTCAGTCATACCTGCAAAGCTGAAACATTCTCCTAAAGCTGCTTTTCCATGAGATGATACCACGTTATTACAGTGTTATGCTTTCTCCCCTGGACTACTATTTGCATTTAACAAAGAGTGAAAAGGTGCATGTGCACTTGTTTATGTGTGTGTGTGGGGGGGGGGGGGGGTAGATATCATCCCTGAGGTACCTGAGCTACTCCTACTGGGGATGGCAGAATTAATTATTTAGTTTACATCTGTTTACCAGGAAAGTCTGACTGGACAAAATGTCCCTTTTCAGCAGAGACCTTGGGAGAAAAGCTCCACATTTATAAATAACCTTACAACACATATACAATGTACAGATACAAATATTGTTTCAATCTCCGATACAAGTACAAAATGAACATGCATGTTACACATTTCACAGATGCAATCATATAGTCGAGACAGGATGCAAAGAATAGCAGTACTGTGATTGTAGGTAGAAAAGAAGCAAGTTAACCATACATATGCTTAGTAGGGGTATACTGTTCTAATAAAAAAATAACAGGTTGTGTTCCTTTAGCTGTCTTAAGACATCTGTTTCCTAACCAGGGTTCGTGCAAAAAGAATGTACGTTTCTGAATTATTTTTAAAGACCTTATGATATTATATCCAATCAGTGAGAAGGTATTCCACATGCACATAACTAGAAGGGAAACATTTATTTACTTGTTAATAAATGCAAGGCTGCTTTTTTTCCAGAAATTTCTTGCCACAGAAACAGGCAAATTACCTCATTAGCATGTCACTTCATTATTGCTGGCTTGCTTCCTTCTGATTTGCCAAGGACGTGGGAGAATGAGCACCTGTCATGTTACAGGGGAGGAGGGGTATGAGAACCAGCTTTGATCTACTTTCCATGATGTTTAGTTTGTGAAGGAGGGGAGATAAGATGTCAGAATCTGCTGGAGGGTGAGCTGTGTGATCAGCCTAACAGGAACCAGGAACAGAGCAATTTAAACAGCATATAGGCAGTTAGTCCTTAGTCAGGAATGAAGAGCTGGCTGAGTCTGGAATGGGCAAACACAGCTTTATTTTTTTTTTTTATATTTTCATACTGATAGAACAGACTGTCATACACTTTCCTGAAGGCGCAAAAAGAGAACGAAAAGCGTATAACCTGCTTTACTGTTAGCTAACCATTTATGGGAAAGAAAAGGCAAATCCAGGGTAGGCTCATACTGAAGTATTACATTTTACTTATTAACCTAACACACTGGATAAAGCACTTCTTGTTTTATACACTAATCAGGAGGCTATAACATGAAATGTATGTAGAATGCACAGTTTGGTAGCCAGCAGTAACAGGTAAAGCATCCGTGGCTGTCTGCAAAGTACAAGCGAAAATACAAAATATAGTACTGTCTTTGTGAAGAAGCTTAACAAAAAAGTAAACAGGATACAAACTGGACAGCAGCAGGATTTTTATGTAATCCACATACCTGCTGGATATTTTTGTCACACCACACTTCTTTTCCATACAGTCATCAGAATTGAAGTATGTTTATATTATGTTCTGTATTTATACCAGTGCACAGAAACAGAGTGTCTGGTAAAAATAAGCATTCCTTACCTTGCTGTGGGTGGAACTGCCCAAACCAGGTATGCCTGCTAGGCACAAATATCTGTTTTAGGTGTGACCCAAGAATACCATGTCATTAATTGTGTTGTTTAGTTACGCTGCCCTAATGGAGACTGATGGAATCAAACCCATGCTTATAGAGTAAGGCTTATTAGGAGCTCAGACCCCTAATCCATTGCACTAAACTGCCAGCTGACAAATGGGTTTCATTGACATTAGCAGAGTGGTGAAAGAAGAAACTGGTAGAACCTGTAATGTTAATCTGCCAGCAAAGCACATAATTATATTTACATAACAGAATTGCTTATTTTATTACTGTTGACTAATTATGCTTGTTTTGATAAACAGAAACCTGTTTCTAAGAGAATATTACATCCCTCAAGAACGGGTAACAAAAGAACTATTTGTGGATGTGGCTGTTTCACACATCTACATTCACATTCAACCATAGAGAACTGAAATTAAAAAAAAAAAATAAGTGTTGAATAAAACAACAATAGACAGTTTCTTGAACATTAGTTATATAAATATAACACCAAGGTGCATGCCTTTATTTCTTCATTATTTTGTAACTCACCTAGACATTTCTAGTACAGTCTGACTTTATTACCATTTGCAAATTTATAACAGAAACAGTGGGTTTCTGTTTATGTTGTATACTTACAGTCTTTGGAATTGTATGAAGCATGCAAAGCATGTTGTTGTTGTTGTGCCTTTCGGCTTTTCCCGGTTAGGGGTCGCCACAGCGGAACTCTGGTCCGCTAATGATTGGCAGTAGATTTTTACGTGCTGGCTTGCCGGGCCTAACGCACAACCTTCAACAAAGGAACGCCCATTCACGCATGTCGCCACACAGAAGACGCTCTAACTGAGAATCGAACGGGCAACGTCTAACTGTGAGGCGACAACGCTACCGCAGCATGCAAAGCATATGAATGGGAAAAAATACTGTCTGAGGTTCCAGTTATTGCAAAAAGTGGTGAGAGAATGATTCTTGGTCTAGTGGGGTTTATACATTGGATGAAAGGGCTGCAGTTGTATGAACTCTGATTTTTCCTCCCATGATGTAATTGTGTAGGCACATTGGTATTTGTGAAAAGGAGATGGTGTTAGAATAGCTGCAGTTAATGAGAAGCTCATTTAGAGAGGAAGAGGAGGAATAATAACAATGGAATACCAACACAAAGGATCCAAATAAGGAGAATGAAGGGGATGTGAGCTCCCTGAATTTGCTAGGTATATTACTTCTATTGAAGGTTTCCTAACTTTCTGGCTTTGAAATTCAGTCAGAAGAACAGGATTTGGAGGGTGAATGTTCTGCTGCAGGATTTTCTTCTCAGTCTAAAGATTTTGATTATGAGGAAAGTATCACTTTCAAAGTCCCTCCAGAAGATCTTTCTTTTTCTGAAACTTTAGATAAAATGAAGGAGGTTTTTCAGTGGGTGGCCGTGGTGGTGCAGCGGTTACCATTGCCGCCTCACAGCAAGAGGTTCTCCGGTTCGATCCTCGGCTGGGGTGCCTTCTGTGCAGAGTCTGCATGCCCTCCCTGTGGTCGCATGGGTTTCCTCCAGGTGCTTCGGTTTCCTCCCACATCCCAAAGACATGCTGTAGGTGGATTGGACATTCTAAATTGGCCCTAAGCGTGTGTGTGTGTGTGTGTGTGTGTGTGTGTGTGTGTGTGTGTGTGTGTGCCTTCTGTGGAAGGCTGGGTGCCGGGCTGGCAACTCGACCCCGTAAAACTCCACTGCCAGTCATGAGTAGACAGGTTATCCGCTGTGGCAACCCCTAACCGGGAAAAGCCGAAAGAAGAAGAAGAATTACTTCTATTGACATTATTCAGAGAATGGGTACCTATGAAAATGGAAATTTAAGGTGGGTTAAGTGAGAAGTAGGGGAAATAGGAAGGCATAGAAAAACCCTTAAGATGATACAGATAGAGATAAGCAGCATGAGTGTAAAACTGAAAGGGACGAGATGAAAAAAGGGAGAAGAAAGGAAGTAAATGAAATAGGAGGGCACAGAAGAACCTTTTAGAAGCTGGAGAAATAAATAAGTAGAATGGAGTTAGAGCTGAAAGGGAGGAGATGATTAAAAGGGGAGGAGAAAGGAAGGGAAACAGGAGAGCACATAAAACCTTTAGGATGATACAGAAAGAGATAAGCAACATGAAGGTAAAACTGAAAGGGAAGAGATGAAAAAAGGGTAGGAGAAAGGAAGTATGGGAAATAGGAGAACACAGAAAAACCTTTAGGATGATGCACAAGAGATAAGTAGCATGGGGGTAAAACTAAAAGGGAGGAGAATGGAAGTAGGGTAAATAAATGACACAGAAGAGCCTTTAGGATACTTCAGATAGAGATAAACAGCACGGCGGTAAAACTGAAAGGGAGGAGATGAAAAAAGGGGAGAAGAAAGAAAGTAGGGGAAATAGGAGGGCACAGAAGAGCCTTTAGGATGATGCAGGAAGAGATAAGCAGTACAAGGGTAAAACTGAAAGGGACTAGATGAAAAAAGGAGGAACATATAGCATGGGTAATAACAGGGCACAGAAAAAGCTTTAGGATGATGGATAAAGACAGAAGCAGCATGACGGGGAAGCAAAAAGGGAAGAAATGAGGAGGAATCTTCATTACCTTTTCTTAATGCGTCAAGGACAAGAAGAATGAAATGGGGCTTGGAGAAGGAAGATTTGGTAATGGTATCAGTTGTACGTGAAAAGTAAAGGCTGTATACAGTGGAAAGTATGGTTCCACACAAGGGTAGTTTGAAGAGAGCAGGATGGTTATAGGGGCTGAGGTGATTATCTTTTTATGAGAGCTTGATAAAGAAAACAAAGGAAGAAATAAGTGAGAGAGAGAGAGAGAGAGAGGTGTGTTTGGAAAGGCTTTGGCAAGCAGAGAAATGGAAAAGAAATAAGGCTGATGAATGGCAGCATACAAAAGGGAAGAAATGTAGTGATTTATAGGCAGAATCCAATGAGATGGAAGCAGTGGGGAAACTGCATGAGTGTTGGGCAAAGGAGAATGACAAAATGGCAATATATACACACACACACACACACACACACACACATATATATATATATATATATATATATATATATATATATATATATATATATATATCCATAAATATATATATATATATATATATATATATTTTTTTTTTTTTTTAAGAGGGTGGAAGAAGTCTGGAGTTCATTGATGAAAGTATCAGTTTATGGCTCAGTGGATGATGTGCATAGGAGATTTTTGTATGGATAGTATAGAACTTCAATATGAGTTCAGATGAAAGATAGTGGCCAGATGAACATTGTTGGAGATGTGGAGAGGGAGGAGTGAACCCGTTGCATATGTGGTAGGAGTGCATAGTCTCTCAAAGGATATTGGATAAGGTTTGGAAATATGAAGGGAACTGTATCGAAAGTTGGGAAAAATGTATGACTTCTGCTAATGAGGCATAAAGACAGTTGGCAAGAGATAAGAGATGCAAGAAAAGAGATTCTAATAGTAGGCACATGTGAAAGGAATGAATGGAGAAGGAATACAGCCTTGAGAGTAAGAAAACTGGATAATGAAGCTGTGGCTAGGTTCGGATAAAGTCAGCAAATTTAAAAATATATGAAACAGGAGTGGTTGGCATGGGGAATGGAAATTTGAATATATCAGGTCAGGAATGAGCCATAGGTGGGAGGGAAAAGAAGAGGCATAAATGAAAGTTCCCAATTGAAAAGGGGGAGACAGAAGGAAGAAGGGTAATTTGAAACTCATTAGTATTGAAGTTTTTCTTTTTTCAAATGACAACTGTAAATGTTGTATAGATTTTGTAAACAATATGGGAGGGGCAGGTAAACATGTTTCCTTGTCTTTATAATGTGCTTTATTATTTCAGAAGAATATAAATATAGTGTCTAAAGTAAAAATATACTATCTGAGGTAAGCTTGTTACAGGGAGCTGAATAAAATTTGACCTGTCTTCTATTCTACATTTAAAGTTTTTCAGCCCAGCACAGGGGGTCAGTGCTGGACCCCCTGCTGTTTGGTATATATTTTTCAGAAGTTCAGATCAAAACTAAAGGGTTGTGGCTGACCAAGTCTGCAGATGACTGCAAACTAGGTGCAATCACTGAATCGCCAAATGATGTCAGTATTATCCAGGAGGGTCTCACACAGACCAACAACTGGCGTATTAATCATGGTCTCAAATGCAAAGAAATGCATCATTATTCCTTTGGCACAAACAATATCCCCTCACACTATCAAATCAACAACAATACCCTAAATAGCCATGAAGTGGTAAGGGACCTGGGATCACAAGTTGACTACAACCTTAACTTCAACCACCATGTGACTACAGTAGTAAGGTAAGCTTTCTACATAGCCCACTTGATGAATAAAGGTATTACCTCAAGAGCAAAAGAAGTTATAACCCCCTATTCTCTGCACTTGTCCAGCCCACAATTGAATATAACTCCCCATTTGGCATGTACCATACTAAGCACCTGTAACAATTAGAGAGACCTCCAGAAGACATCAAGGGGCTCCAGCATGTGCCTTACACAGACCAACTAAAGTCCCTGTCACTATGCACCGTATTATATAGACTTCTTAGGGGATACTTATGCTTGGCCTACAGAGCAACCCAAGACCCAAACCTAATGAACTTGTTGCATATCCATAAATAAAATGGGACTAGGGCTACCCATTCCATGGAACTAAGTGTAGCCTGTGGTGTAATTAGAACATGCTGCAGGGACATATGTATCTCCCAGTGACTGTCTCATCTTTGAACAGGCTACCAATTCATGTGAAACAAAGCACCTCTATGACACTGTTCAAGAGCAGCCTGGATGAGTGGATGGGGCACCATATATTCTTACCAAGGATAGATCCCACAACCCTCCTGGACATGGGTAGACATCACTAAATGTAATCTTGGGTATTGACTAGCATTTCTATGGTATTACATTAGGATGAAACAGCTAGGCTTAAAATAACCTCTGCATTGATAGCCTAGTAATCTCATATGATCCTATGACTGATAGACTGGGGTTCATAAAATTATATCACATCTAAAACAAGTACGTTCACATCATGCTTTTGCTGTTGACTGAATATCTGTTATGATGTAGAATATTGGATAAGTGCAACAGGACCAAAGGAACAGGTGTTTGTCAATGCCATTTGGTAATTTAAATAAGTAACAGACAGCAGTAAAAGTGGAGGTTGGGACAAAGAGGAATGATTTTATTCATTTGTATAACCTTATACACTAGTAATAGACATACATTATTTATTTATTTGACATTTGTTTACTGGGAAAGTCTAACTGGATCATGGAGTACCCATTTTCAGAGGAGCTCTGAGGAGAAAAGCTCCAGATACATATGGTTAACAGAATGAAAATCTAGACAGGCATAATAAAGTCATAACATTCAACCACAAATTTGAAAATAGCACTTTAGTTTGCCAAAATGAGAACCTAACAGACATAAAAAAGTCATAACATTCAAGCACAAAATTTTAAAAACTACACATTATTTTGTCAGAATAAAAATTCAACAGACATAATGTCATAGTGTTCAAGCATAAATTATATGGAAAGCCTGATAATAGAAATATGCAGCATTTTTTTATATAATAGATGATCATCATAATGGTTATTAAAATTCTAGAGATCATGATATATGGTAACAGATTATATTGGTGAAGGCGTAGGATTGTACAAGTAGAGAAGGGTAGGGTGTGATAGAGAGGATAGTAGGAATAGATGTGGAAAAGGTATGAGTGTAACCTCAGGGGAAGATGTGTGGAGGAAGGGAAGGTAGGTTAACTTAGTAGGGGGGATAGAGAGTAGAGGTAGAAAAAGGTATAAGTGGTTCAGTAGGAGTTCAGCATTGGAGAGCCATGTTTCTATGGAAGAGAAAGCTTGTTGTATTACGCATTGTAGGTGAGTTAATATGTCTGATACACAGATGATAGTGGAGTCATCTGCATACTGGATTAGAGTACCTTCACAGGAGAATGTATGTAAGTTATTGGTGAAGATATTAAATAGTAATAGACCAAGAATGGATCCTTGAGGTACACCTGTGGGGGTAATGTGATATGGGGACATAGGACCCTGCCATGCTTGCTGCCTGTCAGTTAGGTAACTAGAAAACCACCAAAGTGAGGAAGAGGATAGACCAATGCTAGAAAGATCTTTAAAGAGTTTGGGATGAGATGCCGTGTCAAATGTTTTTGACAAATCTAGAAATACTGCAGATACTAGTTTGCTAGTGGTCAGAGGCTTTGATGATAGAGTCCATTAAAGATAATAAGGCTGTTGAGGTGCTGTGTGTGGGGAAAGTAGGTTATTGTGTGTAAGGTGGTGGAGAAGTTGAAGATGTGCACATTTTTGTAGAATCTTAGAGGGGGGGCAAGATTTCAATAGGAAGAAAGTTTGTGATGTCAGTGGAGTTGTTCCCTTATTTTGTTGGTTTCTTTCGGCTTTTCCCGGTTAGGGGTCGCCACAGCGGAACTCCGGTCTGCTAATAATTGGCAGTAGATTTTGATGTGCTGGCTTGCCGGGCCTAACGCACAACCTTCAACGAAAGAACACCCATTCACGCATGTCGCCACACAGAAGACACTCTGAGAATCGAAAGGGCAACGTCTGTGAGGCAACAACACTACTGCAGCACCACCACTGCAGAGTAAAGGGATAATATGTGATCTTTTCCATAGGTTAGAGGCATGATTCAGCTATGGATCTATAAGAGAATGCTATCGCCTCTGCATCAAGCTTTAGGTATTCTGGTGGGAGATTGTCTGCTGAGGTTGTGCAAGGTTTCAGTTTTTGCTGTAGTTTTTTTTTTTTTATTATTTGAGATAAAGGGATGGACTGAAAAGTAAACTGGGAATAGCTTGGCATAAAAAACACAATATGCAACTGGATCCTCAACTTCCTAACTGAAATGCCACAAATACTTTGAGCTGGAAAACATCACTCAAACAACATCACCATAAACAACAGGGTCCCACAAGGTTGCATACTCATTCCACTTCTTTTCACAATTCTAACACATGACTGCATAGCTATGCATCAGTGAAATAGAATCATCAAATTTTCAGATGACGCCACAGTAATTGGCCTTATCAAGAAGGAAGACTAGGGGGGTTACAGGGAAGAAGTGAACCAACTCGTTCATTGGTGCACTGACAACACCTTAGCACTAAATGTTGGGGAAAACCAAGGAGATCATCATCAATTTCAGTAAGAAGAAAAAGCCACACACCCCTATCATCACCAATGGTGCCACAGTGGAGAGAGTAAATAGCACCAAATTCCTAGGGATGCATATCTTGCAAGACCTAAGTTGGGGGTCAAACACTTCCAACCTTATAAAAAGAGCCCAACAACGTCTCCACTTCCTTAGGAGACTTTGTAGAGCTACCTCCCCCCAAAGGTCCTACTCACCTTCTAGAGAGCCACGACTGAGAGTGTACTGACAAACAACATCGTTGTCTGGTATGGAAATTGCTCTCAAGATGATTGGAAGACACTGGAATAAGACTGTAAAACAGGCCACAAAAATTATTGGCTCCACCCTTCAATCCCTACAGGACATTTATTCAAACAGATGTTGTGGCAAGAGTCCAAAAACTATTGAGAGATATACACCATCCGGCTCATGGACTGTTCAAACTCCTGCCAACAAAGTGTTACAGAAGCATTAGATGCAAGACATCCAGATTCCAAAATAGCTTCTTCCCACATGCTATCAGACTGCTGAATAGCATACCTATAGCCTAACAAGCTACATGGTTGAAACATTATTTGTGTGCAATATGCCATTGTTGTTTACATAGTAAATTCTCCGAATAGCTCACTTCATATGTCTCTATCTGCACTAGGAAAACTGTAAACTGTAGGGTTATGATATATATTGCTGCCGGGTAAGTTTACTTATGTTTTCTATTGAGTCTATTCCTGCTGTTGTATTTGTTGTGTTTCTGATGTAAACAGAGCTTTCAAATTTGTTTTACTTACATTTTTGTATCTTATTTTTTATTTATTTTTATTTAATTTAATTTAAATCTTTTTTGTTAATTTAATCTATCTTCCTTCTGTAAACTGTCAATCATATGGTTTGAGCCTGAGTATTGAAATTTTGTGCAGTGATATGCACTTTTCCTCTGTGTTGATCTGTATGACAATAAAGTTTACTTTGGCTTTGACTTTGAATTTTTTGGTTATGGGTGAGGGGTTGGTTGTGCGTATGTAATGTGTGGGGTGTGTAGAGGTTAGTATTGTGGGTATTAGTAAAAGTAGTGAGTTGGGGAGGATGAGTTGGTTTACATTTAGGTTGGATATGGACTCTATAAGATATGTCAAGAAATAAAATTAGGAAACAAAGTATCTGAAATAGATTGAGAAGCAGGTGACATTAATGGGTAAAATCAAAATTCCTTGTAAATGTATCAGCATTATCTGATGTATATAAGGAGGTGTGCCAAAAAATAATACATTTTCTGTGCATTAAGCAGTGGTGGTGATGATGCTGTATGTTGCTGATATGTTATTTTAAATAGAAGGAGCTTCAAAAAGTCTGCTTTGATATAAGGAAGATATCAGATTTCACATATTGCTACCTTAGCAAATCTAAAGAAAGTTAACAAACCCATGATGAATGTACCATGACCAGCATGAATGTTATGCCCTTGACCCCCCCCCCCCTCCGACCACACTACAAGGCAGTACCTGTCAAGCCTTTTTTTGACCTTGTTCCATATTCCTCGTCATGGTGAGTAATTGCCCATAGGAAAGGCAGTATCTGCCATGCTCTTGTTCTTTGTTCCCTGTCACGTGTGCCCCTACACAGCTACACAGTAATCTGCTATGTCCTTCTGCTTTTTTCACTCTTAAGGGGAGTCACCTCCCTTTCCTCCCAGCATGGCAGTCACCTGTCATGCCCTTGTGCTATGTTACCTCACACACTTCTGCTCCATATCTGTTTGCATTACTATCATGTATTTTTGTATGCACCCTGTAGTCCTGAGGTCTAACACTACTTGTCTTCTCTGCTGTCAGTATTCCTGTATGGCAATACACACTATTATCCACCATATTCTACTTCCTAAGTTGCTTGTCAAATGCAGTTTCATGCGGTTTGGTTACCATTCCATTTATTATGCTAAAAGTGGCCTCATAGCCCAGTAATTACACTGATGTGGTGCTTTAGAGTGATCGTCATTGAATCACTGCTATAACACAATGTGTTATCAGCCAGTCGGCAATACCATGCTTGTCCCTGCCCATGCATGGGCTGTGAAATCATGTGCACAGCATGAGTGTGCACAGACACTGTGAAGCCCACTGAGTCACCCATCCATTTTGCAACCTTGCTGCCTGATAATGAACATCATAAGGTGTTGAGTACAAATGGCCACATGCATACAGCTAACATTTCCTTCCTTGCTCTGACCCTTCAAGTGGATATGACCTCTTCAGCTGCTAGTTGCAGCAGGGCTGCTTGCTGGTACAACCAGGAGATAGAAATATTTCTCCATTGGCTGTACAAGGATTATCGAGAGTACATACTTGACAGTATGATGGCCCCATGTATAAAAGCGATAGCTGGTACCAGCAGTATGATGGCCCCATGCATAAGAGCAATAGCTAGTACCACCATTATGATGGCCGCATGCATAAGAGCAATAGCTGGTACCAGCAGTATGATGGCCGCATGCATAAGAACGGTAGCTGGTACCAGCAGTATGTTGACCGCATGTATAAGAGCGATAGCTGGTACTAGCAGTATGATAGCCACATGTATAACAGTGATTGCTGGTACCAACATTATAATGGCCACATGCATAAGAGTGATAGCTGGTACCAGCAGTATGATAGTTGCATGCATAAGAGTGATAGCTGGTGCCAGCAGCATGATGGCCGCATGTATAAGAGTGATAGCTGGTACCAGCAGTGTGATGGCCACATGCATAAGAGTGATAGCCAGTACTATCAGTATGATAGTTGCATGTATAACAGTGATTGCTGGTACCAGCATTATGATGGACGCATGCATAAGAGCGGTAGCAGGTACCACAGTATGATAGCTGCATGTATAACAGTGATTGCTGGTACCAGCAGTATGTTAGCCGCATGTATAAGAGCGATAGCTGGTACCAGTTTGTCAGGCTGCTGTGTGATGCCACTGCCAGTGTTGGTACAGGTACAGTATCACCCCATCCTTCTTGATCAGTGGCAGGAAGGGGATAGGGAGAGGAATCCAAATTACTGTCATAAGCATTGCACATATGGTTTGTCACATTATGTTCCAAATATCATGTGTTCTTGCCATTGCCTTCTGTTGCCATGGATATTTTGTACGGGTCATTGTTTTTTTACAACAGCAGAGAAAATTGTTTATAATCATGAGTTCTGCCTAAAGAGATTTAAGAGGCAAAGTCCAGATGATGAGGTAACTGTGGCATGTAGATGGCTGTACTGTTAGACTGAAATAAACTTGTAATGTACGTGTACTAAACCGTGTTATTTTTTACTCCTTTTTTGTTTTTTCTTTCTTCAGGGTCAGCTGTGGTACAGAATGAGGAGCAAGGGTGGCCATCTGTGTCTTCACTGGCTAACATGGCTGCTGCTGGATCCAGTAGTCTTCAGGCCAAATTCACTGCAAGGGGATGAAGGTCACCCTGGAAGATGAAATGGAGGGCTTATGGTGACTTCCACTGTCACCTGTCAGAGGAGAGAGATCCTCCTCTAATAGTGGTCCAAAGTGGACCTGTGGATGGCAGATATGGAGTCTGATCACAGATTAGGTGGGACAGCAGGAAGATGCCTGGATTGGCACTCTGAGTCATCTGTGGATGACAGAGTTGCATGGCCTTCTGGTCCAGTCAGGCAGAGCCTCTGTATCTCACCCTATCCCTTATGGTGTTCCCTTTCTGGTATGTTACCCCATGCCCTATTTTGTAGCCTACTCTTGCCCTATCACCAGTTGTCCACCCTCCCTCTGAGTCCACTGTTTCCTCCTCTAGTGTCCATACCTGCCCTGTCAGCCTCTCTTGGCATTGCACATTTTTCTGTCCTGCTACCTTACATATTCTCTCCTCCTTCCATATGGTTCTTGGTACTGTTCTCCTCAACATGTCTTAAAAAATGTAAAATGGACAGCAGTTCCCATAAATGTCTGCCCTTCTTCATCCCACCATTACCCTTGTATGTATTCTGTCCTTATGTTTGTCACGTTCTGGTTTCACTATCTGTCCCTTGCCTTCCCAGTTATATGATGAATTGCACTGGCACAACTTTATTGTAATTGACCTATATGACCTGCTCATTGGGCAGTTATAAAGTGCTTCATTTTGCACATGAGCACGCATAACATCAGGCATACAACTTGTGTCTCTCACTCTGGTCACATGAACACTGCAATAGCAACTGTAATCATTTACCATGTAGCCCATTCTCTGCCATTTCACTGCTGTGCTAGGCAGACTGCATTGTGCTAAACACACACACACTGTATTACTTTGTGCATCTCTAAAATATTACAGATCCTTGACTCTACCTAAATGGCAGTTTAGTAGGTGCTATTTAAATATCATCACAAAATTTCTATACACTTTACAGGTAATTTGAACAAATTATATAAGTATGGGTCATTAATGGGTCACACTTCATGGAAGAACAGGAAATGGACACTGATTTGTCTGCAATGGAATAGAACATTATACTAAAAGTAAGCCCATGACTGTATTTTGTACTGCAAATTGTCGAATACTCACCTTATTGAATGCCATTTCAGTGAGCCTCACTTCATCGACTGTCATTATATCAAACTCCCAGAGCTGCGAAAAGAAACCCTGGGAAAGGAACCACTCAGCCACCAGTAGAAAACAACAAACAGAAAATAAAACAAAAACTCCAAGTGGGGACTTTGCCCCCACCACCCCCTCTAACTAAATATACCAACTCCAAGATCAAACTACAGTGGAGTAAGGCCAAAGTTCACCATGATGGACAACTGTTTTCTATCCCGGGCTTCCTTTTCGCAGCTGCGGGAGTTCGACTGAATGTGGCAGTCGATAAAGTGAGGCTCACTGAATGGCATTTGATAAGGCGAGTATTCAACAATTTGAGGTAGATACGCATACATACATATATATATTCTTATATTTTGATATGGTATATACCACTAATGTAAAAGAATCACTATTAAGTATTTCTTAATATTTTTTAATTTCTTATACCCAAAAATGTCATTTGTGGGTACAGTCACACCATGATTTTTTTTAGTCACTCCCCTTCCTTGTAACTGACCATTAGCCATTCCCTTCACTCTCTGGGGCCTATAGGACCCATCTTGGCTCACATCAACAGCTCACTCAAATCCTCTTCCCCATCCGGTCCCACCAGTCCCCATTCTTCTAATCAGACATAGGTAATGTAGGGTGCAATAAGGGTTCTTTCCCTGTACATCATGACACGGGACCAATGTGATTTCATTTTTTAGTCATTTTTCCCATCACTAAGAATACAGTTTGAGTCCCTAGTATAGGTAATAGTCAAGATATTATAAATTATTTTTTTTCATCTATTTAGTTATTGTACTGTGAATCACTAGTTTTTCCGAAGGTCTGTGAAGGAAGCATCAGTGCTTCTGTTTACTTGAATTGCGATGATCTGGGATTATGTTAAGTTTGTAAAAACCTTTCTTGGGCCATTTACATTTTTACAGTACAGAAATGGTGAAAATGCAAGCTGTTTTAAATATTCAAAGCTATACTATTTAAAAAAATTCCAGAGCTTCCTGTCATCACACATATTTGGAAGGTGTTAAAGTCGTCAGCTTTGCTGCCATGAGTGACTCAAAACTGCCACTTTAAAGGACTAGTGGAGCAATTTACAACTGCTTGTAGATTTGGTAGATTTAAACCTATGCTTAATGTTGTATTTAAATCAGTAAAAGCAATACTGAATAGGTACAAAAAAAAAAAAAAAAAAAAACGGTCCTAGTCAAGGTAGTGGCAAGTCTGGATCCTCAGTAACTCTCTAGGAGTCACTGGGGGTTAAAACATAAAAAGTATTATCCACTTAACTGTGTATGAGGACAAGCTTCTGGGCGAGATATTCCTGCAGTGGTAGACAATTCTTTCTATCATGGTCCTGGGGGTGCTTCTTGTTCGGTGAAAGATTTTACCAGGGAAAGGAAGTAGTTGGCCAACAGCACAACTTTGCCCTTTTCCCCACCATAGTGCAATCTCAGAGTTAATTTTGGGGGATGGGGGGTGGTTGATATACTGTGCTTTGGGTTCTGATGTGATGTTGGCCCGGTGATGACTTTCCCTGGTGAATTTTTTTTTTTTTTTATGGGATCGTTCGCCGAAATTCAGTTTGCTGAATTGAGGACGGTGAAGTCAGCTTCATTGAAATGATTTTTCGATGAAGTAATTTAGAGCCAGGATTGTCACATACACATATATTCACATGGGTGTTTCTTAGTCTGCCTTTGGTATTGCTAGAGGCACTGGATTAATAATAGCTGGACAGCACATGCCTGATGTCAATGCCACTTTTTTCAAGAATCAGGGACAAGACCAAAAATAACTGGAGGGTCAGTTTTTAAATATTCCTATAATTCAATTAAAAAGTTAACAGAACAGCAAGTTTTGCATCAGCATGCATTTTCTGAACAGTAAAAAGTGTGAAGCAATAATGTCTGGCATTATTGACTGACCATAATCCTCTATGATTTATCAAAAAATCAACATTTTTAGAACGGTCGGGGCAAAATATGAGTCAAAATTAGGGATGATCTGCAAAATCAAGAGGTCTGTTAACAATGACAGTGGCTTTTGAGTAGCACAGTTACACAACACAGCGCCATTGTCAGCAAATGTACATTGAAAGACACCCTATCGTCAATAGCCAATATCATGCCTTGGGTAGCTTGGGACAACCTCCTCCCCTGAGCTTCACTGTAGAGTCTGGGGAGGGAGCAGATATCCATGGTACCCTGACATAGAGTGCATAGTCATCACCCATTCAAGCAACAGCAGTCAGCAGTGGTGCCACCAAACCAAACATTCAGAACACATGAGGGAGCAAAATGCTGCTGGATGTCAGCAACATGGTTCCCACTTGGTAGCTGACCTACATATAACAGTGAGCATAAATCAGTTGATGTTCAGGTTGGTAATCCATGCACAAAGAGATGCTGATCATACCATGTTTGAGATGATTAGTATGCAGTGTTACATAAGTGATGATATCCATGAAGGTCTGCAAAGCCTGCATACTGCTGCAGTATATAAGGTCAGGGAGTACACTCATCTGTTGAGGGCAGCAGTGACACACTTTGTGGATATTGGGGTATGGTGGCACTGGCATATTGGGGTATGTTGGCACTGGCTGCCAGGGCCATCACCACTTATGTAGCCAGTGTTCCTGTGGCTCCACTGTTCGTACACCACATGAGCCAGGCTCCTCAAGGTCATGGAATGCGAGTTCATAATGCAACTTACTGGTGATGAGCATGCAGTGGCACACAGTGTCCAGCCTTCTAGGCATAGGCTCCTTGATTGTCCTACACATTGCATGGAGAGGTAGTCATGGTCACACAGTTCCATACCGTCCTTGACAGTAATTGCCATGAGATAATGAGAATGCCCACATGGCGATGGTCCCCCACAATAGATATCCTACCCACCTGTGGATGTACGATCTACAGTATCACATCCACAACTCTGCAGTTCACCACCATATCTAGCACCTGTGTCTTCCTGCACATGTACAGTGCAGCCACCTAGACCATCTGTATAACTGTCCCCTAGGAAGCTTCATCCCACCACGATGAGTATGCCTAGTTCCCCCAGTCCCTCTGATGTGTACCCTAGTAATACTTTCACCTCCCCTAGTCCTTCTCCCCTTCTGTCTATGTAACAAATGCTGATCCCTGTCACAATGCCCCACCCCATATGTGCAACTGGCAATAACTGTGCCACCTTTCTAATGTTATGTTTTGGGTAAGTAAGGTCTGATGTGTTGAGTGGCTAGTCAGTGCACGGTACTGCATGCATCAGTTTTATTCTTTGTTGTCTGTGTTCTGGCCGAGACTTGTGGACCAGATGCCACCTCTTTGGCACTGCTGCAGCACATTGCACCCACCTCAACTCCTCGTATGCCTCCCCAGCAGTAAGCTCCTCCAACAACTCCTCACCTGGTACCTCCTCCACTGCTATCTCCAGTCTGTCTGACATTCTGATGGTGAACACCTCATGCAGGTATTTGCATAAAAACATGTAACACAGTATTACACAGACAACAAATATCTTGTTGCAGGTCTCCAGACTGAACTGCAGCTCATCACCAGAGGTATCTAGGCAGTTGAAGTGGGCCTTCCACATTCCATATATATGCTGAATGATGTTGCAGGTCTGTGCCAGTGCAGTGTTATATGATATCTCCACAATATTCTTTGGGTTGTGTATAGGTGTCATAAGCCATGCCTGTAGAGCATATTTGGCCTTATCTTCAACACAAAACTGTCAACAACTTTATAAGTAGACTGCAGTCTACACACCTGCTGGCTTGTTTGTGTAGCCAGAAACTGGTAAAACTCTGCACTTACCAGCTACATGTCCCTGTGAAAAATCACCCTGCAAAAATCACTGGTACAGTTTGGACATTTAGTCAATGTGAGAATCATAAGAATTGCCTGTATGGCACAAAGACACATTGCAAATAATACCCTGTGCTTTGGCCTCCACCCAGTATTTAATGGAATAGATACCCTTCCAGCATCAGTGTGGATGCACTGAGTGCATCCCATAACCTCAAGGAATTTGGATATTTCATAGAATATCTGCAAAGTTGTGTTTCTTTTCTCTGCAGTTCATGGGAACTACAGTCTCTTCCACATACTGCAGCATGACATCAAATAAATAATATGAGATCTGTGAGGCTGATGCCTGTAAAACTCCTACAATGTCACCTGATGGCTACTGCAAAATCCCTGTAGCAAGGATGGTCAGTCGCCTGATGGCTGCTGCAAAATCCCTGTAGCAAGGATGGTCAGTGCTAATCATATCTTAGTGTCCACAGCATTGGTATTTTGTGCATTCCTTGTGAAGATGGCACATCTCCAAAATCTGGTATGGTATCCTTGGCGTGGAGGTGATGGTAGGTTAGCTGTGGGTAGATCCCTTTGTTACACAAAGGGTGATGATGTACACCACTGTGGATACTGCCAATGAAACTGGCCCATAGTATATACTATTCAGCTAATATGGATGCAACTCCAAACATTTAGAATGGTCACCTTGCCTGTAAACCAAGAAATAATGGTATATGGGTTCTCAGTTCAGCATCACTTGTCACAGTTTTTACCCATTTTTGATTGACTCCATGTTGTTTATTTTCATTTGCATTTGCAGTTGGTCTCATTTCTAGAATGCTATTCATTATCATATTATAATGTCATCATTTGCATATGATACTGGTGGCTTTGTTTTCTGTGGTAGCATGGTCATGCTAAGAATGTCTTTAACTCAGCCTCACTCTGTATTTCACTGCTCATTTCTTTGTTTCACTTCATGCAGTACACTAAATGCTTCTAAATCCTTGTCTGTATATATATTAAATACACATATGGTATTATCTCTAGCAAGTTGAAGAGTGGTAGTAACCTGAACCAGAGCACATGTATTTGCCTTAGTTGTTTAGTTGTAGTTATTTTAATCCAGCTTTGCAGAACGTTATGTAAGGGTTTAAGACTATTTGCACATAGGTTCATAGGTTGGTACTAGGCTATCAACCCTAGGGCCTATACAAGCCTAGCCATAACAATTCCCTGGCTATTTCTTCCCACACTATTTACTTCCCTAGACCCCTGTCTAGCAGGGCGACTCACGTGATCCCTGGAGGGAATTTCCTTTCTCCCATCCAGTCATCAAGGTTCCTTTTGAAGTGGGCCAAAGAGGTGATCTGCTTGACATGTATGGGCAGTCTATTCCAGAGTCTGTGGAGTCTCTGGGTCAGAAACCTATCCTTCCAGCATGTTTTATTTATTGTGATGACAAGGCTTAGATACCTGGAGCGTGTGGCTCTGAGGGACTGGGATTTCTTTAAGTGTAGCATGTCCAACAGCTCTGGGTTTGACATGGCCCTGCATGTTAAGCAGAGATTGCTTCAGAGTAGACGATATGTGACAGAGTATAGCTGGAGGTCTTTAAGGCGGTCAGTATAGGGCATCGGCTTTAGGCCTGTGATTCTTTTAGT
The DNA here is from genome assembly GCF_019279795.1 of Protopterus annectens. Classification (NCBI taxonomy): domain Eukaryota; kingdom Metazoa; phylum Chordata; order Ceratodontiformes; family Protopteridae; genus Protopterus; species Protopterus annectens. The sequence goes on along the minus strand of NC_056747.1, from coordinate 534,603,956 downwards.
GAGGTATTTCTGCGGCCTTTCCAGTTGTTGCAGATGTTTTGAGAGGTACATAACAAATGGGGCATTGTATTCTATAATGGGTCTAATGAGGGATGAGTACAGTGGGACAATGACCTCCATTTTTCTGGATGAAAAGCCCTTAGTGATGAGGTGTGCCACATAGAAGGATTTCCTGACTGTTGTGGTGATGTGGTTATTGAAGGTGAGACCACTGTCCACCTGTGTCCCTAAGTCTCTTATTACACTTTGTAATGTTCCAGCAATTAAGTGCTTTTATAATATATGATAAATGTGCAGCTACAACTTAGAAAAATGAAAATGAATATGCTTTGTTTTATGAAAGTAAATAAAGATTGGAGAATGTTAACCAGGAAAGATGATGGCTATGATAAAATGTTTTCTTTGTTAACAGACACAGACTATTACAGGAAAGTAACTCTTTGTGATATAACAAAACATTTAAAGGTATAAACAGTAATTTAATGGAACTGCTCCTTACAGGAACAGTTAATTTAGATAAATATAATTTATTGTTTAGTGACAAACCGAAGATGTGTTCTTTTTGGCACACTAAAAATTGACAAGGATGTTAATCACCCTTCAGTTATGACCAGTTCCAAAACATAACCTTTAGCTGTTTTTATGTATTATTATCTAAAAAGATACTAGAAACTGATGAATTTTATTTGAAAGAGTATTGATATTTTTCAGTGAACTTGGAAAGGTAGAACTGAGTCACAGCAAGATGGAATTAATGGCGGTGACTATTGATAGGCATAGTCTGAACACACAAACAAAAAGAGTAGACTTAAGTTTTGTTTTGTTTTTGTGCCTGCTTCTTCCAGCATGGTCAACAAACACATTAATCCTGTCTGTACTTTGTTATAAAATATTTTACCAAATAGGCTTTTATATTTAAATGGTATATATTATAAACAAATAAAAGGAGTATCTATGTGAACAGTGATGGATCTCACATTTGCAATTTTGGCATTGTCTGGGTGGGAACAAACAACATTAAAAGTCATGTGGATTTTCAAAGGTCATATTTTATAGACATTTTATTGGTGCATTTTAATTTTCTTGGTAAGATCAGGATTTTTTTAATGCTTGACTATATAAAAATACGGTACCATATTTCTAAGGTTTAAAAGCTCAGTTTCCTCCACTAGTATTTGTTATTTCGATATGGAAGTTACATTGCATATAGGTTCATAGGTAGGTACTAGGCTATCTGCCCAAAGGCATTTATAAGCCTAGCCAGAATGTGTTGGCTTTCGCCACCCCCTTAGATTAGTTCTCTGTGCCTCTGTCCAGCAGAGCCACTGAAGTGATCCCCGGGTTTAACTTTCTGTTTCCCATCCACTCATCAAGGTTTCTCTTGAAGAGTGTTAGCGAGGAGCTCTGCCTAATATAGATTGGAATCTTGTTCTAAAGCATGGGAAGTCTCTGGGACAGGAATCTATCCCTCCAGCACTTCCTATTTATTGTTGTGATGAGGTTTAGATCCCTAGAGCGTGTGGCTCGAGGGGATAAGATTTTCTTTAGGTGGAGCATGTCCATCAATTCTGAGTTGGATATGGCCCTGTATGTCAGGCAGAGATCACCTCTGTGTAGGCGGTATGCAACTGAGTACAGCTGGAGTTTCTTCAGTCGAGCTGCATAGGGCATCTGTTTGAGGCCAGTGATCCTCTTGGTGAGGTACTTCTGTGGTCTTTCCAGCTGTTGCAGGTGTCTTGTAAGGTACATCCCAAATGGGACATTGTACTCTATGATGGGTCTGATGAGTGATGAGTAGAGGGGCACAATGACCTCTTTTGATTTGGATGCAAACCCTTTTGTGATTAGGTGGGCCACATAGAAGGATTTTCTAACCACTTTGGCAATGTGATTATCAAAGGACAGATTACTATCTACTTGGGTCCCCAGATCCCTTATTACATTTTCCGTATTTAGGGGGCTACCACCTATGTGGTACTTTGTTTTTTCCAAAGGGGATGACAATGCACTTTTTGGCATTTAGCTTGAGGCCATGATTTTGACACCAGGTATCCATCTCAGTGAGACCCTTTTGGAAGATGTCTGTGTCAGCCGGAGAGTCAATTATAGCCCCTAGTTTGCAGTCATCTGCGAACTTGGTTAGCCATAGTCCTCCTGTGCTTGCCTGTACCTCTGAGAAGGATATGCCGAACAGGAGAGGTCCTAGGACTGAGCCCTGGGAAATGCCACTTGTAACCGGTTTAGAGTCAGACCTAGCTCCCGCAACTCTCACCATGTGGGTTCTGTCTATGAGCCAATTGGCAGCCCATCTGGTGACATAGGGGTTTATGTTCAGGCTGGTAAGCTTGTCTATAATACCAGAATGGGGAATGGTGTCGTAGGCCTTTGCAAGGTCTAGGCATGCTGTGTGTACCACCTTTCCCTCGTCTATAGCCTTGGTAACTGTCTCAAAGAAGTCCGCCAGGTTTAGGAGGCATGATCTGCCCTTAACAAAGCCGAACTGAGTAGGGTCCAATGTTTGGAGGTTCTCAATGTCTCTGTTAATGAGTTCCATGATGATGCACTCCATAGCCTTGCAGACCAAGCTAGTCAGGCTTATAGGGCGATAGTTCCTGGGATCTGTTGTGGCTCCACCTTTGTAGAGCGGAATAACCATTGCCACTCTATGTAGCCTATGGAGAGGCTGAGTTTGAACAGTGTGTTTAGGTGAGGGGTTAGTTCATCTTTGAGCTCATGTAGGACGCAGCCTGGGACACAGTCCGGTCCCATTGATGCTGTGTTTTTGGCTTTGGAGAGGGCTGTTTTAACCTGAGTGTCTGATTTCAGGGGCTCTACATTCTTCTGGTATGGTTATGGGCCCTTTTGGGAGTGAGAGGGGAGTGAAGTTTGCACTTAACCTGTCTGCCAGGATGTTGGCAATATCGGTTGTTTCAGTGTATTTTGTGCCATTCTGCATTAACTCCGAGCAGATCTGAGCATTGCCACTTAGATTCTTGACATAGCTAAAGAATGCCTTGTGGTTATCTTTGGAGTCCTTGGCAATTTTTCTTTTGAAACTTGACTTGGACAATTTTATGGGGGATCATAGTTTCTTGCTGATACTGATCAAGGATGTCTTCCCTTCTTGAGATTTTACTCTTTTTCTGTACTAGTTTCCTCCTTCTATTGTATTTCTTGTTTATGGCAGGAGTCCACCAGACTGGTTTCCTTTTCTTGGAGGAGTGAGTCTTGGTTTTGCTTGGGATAGCACGATCCATGCATTCTTGTAGGTGCCCGTAGAATGCATTAGTAAAGGATTTTGCATCTTGGTTAGAGTTATCCTTTATCATGGGGGTTTTGAAACTTTCCACCTCGGTCTTAAGTAATGTGAGGTTTGCTTTTGAAAAGTTTTTCATGGTGGTTTCCTTGTCCGGGGGTGTTGGCAGAATGTGGATATCCAAAGTGATTTGTTTATGGTCAGATCTAACCAGCGAGGGGTTGACCTCCGGTGTGGAACACTAGTCGCACATGTTGGTGATGACCAGGTCCAATATGTTGTCACCTCTGGTAGGAGTGTTGACCAGTTGATCCAGGGCATTTGTGTTTATAAATTCTAGGAAATGTTGGGCAAGGGAGTTAGTACTTAAGTAGTTCTCCCAGTTAATGTTTGGGTAGTTGAAATCACCCAATATTAGGGTGTTTCATAGGACCTTTATGATTCCCAGTGTTTCCAGAAATGCGTAATAGGGATCCTGGGACATGGTGGGTGATCTGTAGCAAGCTACAATTTGAACTGTAGTTTTACCCATTGCTAGTTGCACGTGGATGATCTCTGAAGCATCATGCTGTGCCACTAACTTGGAGGTGTGGGTATCCTTGATGAATATGGATAAACCCCCACCTTTTGTATTTCGGTCCAGGTTCTGTGGCCGAAATGTATGGTATGAGTTGTAGCCTGGTAGTGCTGGGGTGCTCTCTGAAGCTTTAAACCAGGTTTCTGTTACTGCACATATATTGATTTTCTCCATACTGAGGAGTGCCTCAAGTGCTTGCATTTTGAGGTTTAGACTTCTGGCATTGAGTAGCATTACCCTCAGACTTTTGTTACTTGTGCTATTTACGGTGGTGGGTTTGTCTTTTGAGCCTTGCCTAAAAAAGGCACTATGGGGGTGGCAAGAGCCTTGGCCAGTATTCGAAAACCTAAAGGTGACAGGTCAAGCCATCTCTAGCGAAGCAGTGTGGCTTGTCGAGCATGTCACCCCAGGCGGGCAGACACTGTTTCCCTTTGAATGACAGCAGCAACTTAGCCAATTGTTGAAATTGATAATTTTTTTTTATACCATTGTATCATTCCTGGTGATGGCAGGATGCTACTCAGGGTCAGGGTCATACCGGCCTGTGCTACATGATCAGAGATCTCTTTCTTGTCTCTTTTCATGTAGTCTAGAGAGGTACAGCTCAGGTCATTCATACCAACATGGACAATGACAGAGTAGTATTTGTACTTGTTCTGGAGTGACCTGAGTGCTTGTGTTATGTGGCGGATCCTGGCACCTGACAGGCAGCTAACAGTAACCTTCTCCTTATTCAGCCTAGTGAGTGGGACGTCAGTGTGCCTGACTATGGAGTCACCTATTACTAGTACGTTGGGTATGTTATTTTGCCTTAAGGGCTGTGATTGTGTGGCACGCTGGTTTTGTGAAGTATGTGTTTCATGGTTTGTGTTGGGGGGTGGAGGTTGCTTGGATGTCTGCTTTGCAGGTCTCTGTTGCTTTTCAGATTTTTATTTAGAGCTTCCGAGTATGTTTTCATGTATTTATGTGTGTTTTTTGCCAATGCTGGTTTAATGGGTCTATGTGAGACTGGTGGTGCGATGCCAGTATTTCCCATCTCCTCTTGACTGTCTGATCCAGTTTTGGGTTAAGGAGCTTAGCCTCCAGGTTGGTTGTATAATTGCATCTCTCGCATGTATTAGTGTTTGGTGGTAGGAGGAGGGGGTTGTCTGTGTACATGAGGCAGTTGTAACATTGCCTTAAAATGTCCAGATTCACCAGTTGGACTGGACAGTACACCTGAAACTGCCCTTTGGACATGCCTGGATAGGTACAGTGAACTGTTTTACTGAATAGCTGGTAAGGTCAAATAGAGAGCCTTATACTTCTGTACAGTATAGGGGGGTCTAATGCTAGGGTTGATAAGTGCTTGCTATGAGTTTTGAGCAAGTTCCAGGCTGAGAAATGAATGGCTTGAGTGCTTAAGTTGAAAGATGAATAGATTGCATTTAGAAATACATTTTTAGTAAACATACCTTTGTCAATTTTTATTTAACTAATAAAATATGTCATGCATGTTATATTAAGAAGTATGTGGCAAAAAGTCAGTTTGTCAGGATATCTAGAATGTCAACAAATTATGAAATTGAGATGTTTGTATAAAGAGGTTATAGTAAAGACTGAGTAGAAGAAATAATAAAAGATGTAGTAGAATATAGACACGTTTCCCACAAGTTTTACTGGAAGGTTTGAATAGTGACAGAGGCATTATAACCACTAAAAGGTATAATTCTATACTTTCACTGTAATATCAAGATAGTAATAAAAAGCTGGCATATTTTGATTAGGGATCTTGACATGGAAAATGAATTTGGTGACACACCTACGTTTGTGAATTCTACAGCTACTAATCTGAAATATATGGTATATACTATGTGGCTTTTTAAAATTTTGTAGATTTATAGATAAGGGTTCCAAGTTAACTCTACCTCACATAGGTGAGGTATATTGAATAAATGTTTAGTGCAATTTATGTCAGGGCATGCAGTCACTTTAATAGCTTCTGTGTGTACAAAACTACTAAGACGCCATCAGATTATGTTTATGAGCATTCTAAAACTAAGGATGAGAACAATTCATTATACAGGCACACACAGAAGTGTAAAGATTGCAACATGTTTTGATTTTTGTAATCAGTACAGTGAGGTTGAGGTCAAGGGCAAGTTCTGGCTTCACCAGAGAAGACGATCAAAAATGAGGCAGCAGATAAAATTAGAGGCACAGACCCCCAATATTAATACAATTATTAGTATTAGAAGTGCTAAAAAAGCTAGACAGTAGGTGCCACTTTAAATGCTGAATGTTCAAATAAATTATATGCATCCGTTGGATAACTGAGTTGTGATGGAATTTTTTAAACACAACTTAAACTCCATGATTTTATAGCTGGATGCTCTGAGGAAGTCTCATATGATGAGTGACAACTTTTGTTCCACTATCACAAAACCCCAGCTACAAAATCTCGATGAAGCATTGTCTGAATAGTGGTACTGTCTGGGGGAAGTGTTTCTAATAAGTTATGCATTAGGGTAGGGACAGGTGTACAAGTAGAGTTAGCACATGTGAGTAAGGTGGATGGAGGGCTTCACCACACCATTACTGTACTTATATTTGCTACCCCTACACCTAACCCCTCCCCTAACTCTAACTTTACACATAATGTTGCTAAATACACTTTCCCTAACAGTACCAAAAATCAAACCAAAGGACACACACACAATACCAAACAGATGCAACAATAAATCTATCCCCTTACCCTACTCCAATTCTAACCCACAAACACTTTCATATACACGGTATCCGCTATAACTCAGTCATACACATTTTCACAGCCATCATCTTTTTGGTCAAACACTCATTTTCCTACAAACTCTTACAATATACAAAGCTTAAATTCAACCAAATGTGAGTCACAAAAATGTGCAGTCACACGCTGGTGATGTTGCTCATTCTTACACTCACAAAACTTTGTTGACTAAATGAGGTGTCAACCAAATGAATGATGACTGTAGAAACCATAGGTTGAAAGATAAACTACAAAATACTAGGCCGACATGAACTGGAGTCACATATCAGTACTCTAGAAAAAATGAATAACTTCATGGTCATAGAGAAGAGAGAGAGCCTATCCCGGCATTCATTGAACACAAAACATAGAAACTTGTTCTGAACTGGACACTGAACACAGGATGAGTGTTAACATGCACACTTGGTCCCACACTTCACATGCCCCTATAATAGTTTTTGAATCTTGCCAATTCATATATGATACATTTTTATGATATGGGAGAAAAATGCAGCATCCAGCAAAATGCACAAAGATACAGGAGATGACTGCGTAGACCCTGCACAGAAGAACCCCCAGCTGAGAATCTAGTTAGAGAACAAAGCACTATGAGGCAGCCATAGTAACCACTGTTGCACTGTGCCACTCAGAAACTTCAGACAGTTCTTAAGCATCTCTCGATGAATAAAACTTACAATGGAAGGACAAGGGTATAGGAACAGTGTAATCTACATAAAAGTAAAATAATAGTGCCTGAAAGTGCAGCTGTCTGAAAGTATAATGATTTGAGATAAGTGAACAGGCAGTTGCTTGAAAGGAAAAAAATGCTGACAATGAGCTGGATTGACAGAAATTAGCAGGGCCACACTGGTGGAGGTAGGAGCTTATCTATAGCCAAAATATCAGTTCTGGGTCCAATGCTGTGTGTGTGTTTCTCTATGTGTCTAAGGAATGTTAAACTTCCAATGGCATGTAGAAAAATTTGTCTAAGTTTTAAATATCTTGTTTTGAACCTATAGCTTACTTTTGCATGAAGATAGATCTTTTAGTGCTCTCATGGCTGTAAGAGATAAAGTCCTTACTGTATACCAGACAACCCATGTTCATTTAGCAGTACTGATGCTGGAGGGGTCACAGGGAGGATGGGAATGAGTGGCCAATGCTGACTCACCCAACCTGGGGGATGGAGGCAACCTAGGCAATAAAACAACAATAAAGCAGCATTACAAGCCCAACAAACTCTATGCTATATATGCAGTGTGCCTTTTAGTCTACAGAATGTACATACACAGAAGCACACATGCACATTTCAAAGGCAGGGATTATGAATCTTGCAAGTATATAGTGTTAAAAGAAAAGCATTAATTTTCCAGTCAGCACAAAAGGCATTTTTAGCCATAATAAGAAACAGTGAGGGTGTTTGCATGAAAACTCATATTTCAGGATTTTACCCAGATAGCAAAGTTGTATGAGTTTAAACTGTGGGAAGTATGTACTGAAAAGGATACTACAGCATGGATAACAACTGTGTAAAATGAAGAGAGATATGAGTTCCTTAGAACAGACAAGAAATTTCCAGTGCATGTACTGGAAAAAGAAAGTGGAATAAAAACATGAAATGAAATATTACTGAAGAAGGAGAAAGAGGTGCACAGAAGCTAATTAACAATGGCCCGGAAACATTATGCAGAATAGAAATCAGAGATAATTTCATATGGGACATTCTTAGTATATTTCGATATAAAGAACCACTGAAGAGGATTTGGGGGTTAGATAATAACAGCATTATGCTGTATTAGCACACAACTAAAACAACAGGGAGTTTTTTTTTTAGTATATCTATTTATAAAGAAACACAAAAAGGTGGACCTGAAAACAACATCAAAAACACATTTAAGTACTTAAAATCATCATGTCTAAAATAATTAAAAATGAACCCCATTAAATAGAAAACCATTCCATGAAACATTTCAAATAAAATTGTGAAACATTCAAAGCAAAGTAAAAAGCAAAGAGCAGACAATCATTTTCAATCTAATTCATTATTTACACCACATGGCTTTAAAGTGTTAAATTTCAAAATGATCTCAGCTTCTTTTTTGAAGCAAAATTTTATCTATTGTGTGATGTAGGAGATACTGCCATCCATTTCAGGAGAAATAGGAGAGTGGATTTGTAACATATGCCAGGACAGCTAGCTGGAATTTTGTAAATAATTATATGCCATTTGTATATCAAACTGATTTGTACAGATGCTTGTGCTGAAACGGTATTTGTGAGGTTTCTTTGTGTTAAAATGTATCAACAGTGTACCCTGCTGGAAGGAAAGGAGATGTACATGCATTATTGTAACTGTGTAAATCTATACAGTGTAACTGCATATACTGAAGTGAAGAGGTTAATCTTAATCCACCTGACTTTGCAAAATATTCTTGAAATTAAATTACTTTATGGATTAAGCCATAAAGATGTTATCCTACAGTTTTGAAAGGAGCCAAATATGCTATGTCTATAATAGAGAATAGGTTGCAGCTCCTATAGGAAGAGTGAAGTAGTTTTATGGTTTTATGACTTCCAGCAGCTACACCACATCTGAGCAAAGCTCTTTTTGTGTGCATTGTAGCACATAGGCGCTAAAGCCTGGTAACTTCTAATGATGTGGGATAGTGCAGGAAACAGAGTCAGAATCAGATGACCAGATGTATGTGACATCATTCTGTACAGAAATAATGTTTTAATATTAGCAAAGACTGAAGTCTCAGCAACATTTTGTATTCTGTCTTTGATCTGACAGCAAGGACCACTCACTCATCTTGCCATGCTCTATTCAGTAAATAGGAACAGTTTATTTTAGCCAATCAGGAATAGATAGACTAGCTAAATACTGTTTTTCTATAACTGTGTGAAACTTTCCAATTATTATTTTTAATATTTCCTTTGACTGAAACTCTGGGGTTTATTGTAAATATATATTTAGTATTTTCTTGTTCTTTTATTATTTATTATTAAATATATTTAAACTTTTCATTGTGGCTAGTCCTTTTAGAAAAATATTTAAGTTTTGAGAGTATTTGCTTATATTTATTTGGTGATAACTCTGGCCACTCCTGAAAGCCTTGCTGTTTGGTCAACATTACCATATGTATTAATATTAACTTGCCTCAGTATAATTGGGTACCCTTTTAAGAACCTTATAGTAACTGACTGGTGGCAGTGAAACTTCCATATAGTCTGGGCAAAGTTGGTAGAGTGGGTAATCTGTGCCAGCCTTTCCCAGGTGTGTCTGTGAAAATTAAATCTCAAAGATTCTGTGTGTCAGCTACTTGGGGCAGGGACACAAAGCACTGGTTTCACAGAAAGGTTGTTGGAGGACTTGGCTTAGACACTCGGCTGAGGACCTAACCCTACAGCTGTACTCCTGGGGGGAGACAGACAGAGAGATCTAGACCCGTGAATGAGTGTGTTTCCTGTGTGCTCTTAAGGGAAATTGTGCTTGATACAGAGAGGTTTGCATCTGGAAATACTGAGTATGTCCCTCTCCAGTGTCAGTGGTGAGGATTTAGGCTCCTTGATTACTGAAAACAAAATCAGCTTTCAGTAGAAATCAGGCAAAAATATAATTTTGAACAATTTTATTAGCACTTCCGTTTGATTCAATCACCAAACTTCTTCAGACAACTTCCTAATACAAAAACACACACACTATATATATATATATATATATATATATATATATATTAAAATAACATCACGTTTCTAACAACTAATAGATGTTCATAAAGCACTTATTTAAAATTTCTTCTTAAACAAATACACTCATAATATAGGAACTAATTAAAATAACTACAATTGTTTAGTTATTATACAGCTAGATAATAAACTCTTTCCATTTTTTCATAAAACTGTATTTTATCTATCATATACTTTCAGCTTTAAAAAGCTATTAATTGATATCATATAATTTAAGCCCGGGGGGGGGGGGGTACCTGCATTTAAATAAATTTGCCACAATGTTTCTTTATTCTCTAAAATCAAATTCTAAGGTCCCCCTATGGCATCCTTTGTAACCTAATATACAACCAAGAACTTAAAACTATGTGCAGGATATTTTTTAAGATGTTTATATAATGCATTTGTGTCCTTGTGGTGAGAAATATCATACATGTGTTCATATATATTCTCTTGGAGAGTGTACGTTCGGTTTTGCCCACATAAAATCCTGGGCATTTCACACAGAAAGCAATGTAGACAACCCCTTGGGTGTAGCAACTATATTTCCCTTTAACATGGATAGTCTTATTAGCTATTCCAACACTCGATCCCCTGAACACATACTAACACTGATTACGCATCCCACAAGGACTCATCAGCTGCCTGTCAGGAAGCAGGATTTGTCAGGTCACACAAGCGCTCAAGTCACTCAGCCACAAGTACCAGTATGACTCTGTCATAGTTCATGCGGGTGTGACCTGAGACATACCTCCCTAGACTATATTAAAAGAAAATGATTGAGCTCCCTGATTATGTCTCACCGACAGGTATGAGCCTAGTCTTGAGCAGCATTCTACTCTCACCAAGGTTGATGCCACAATACAAACAAAACATGACTGACTTTAACAGCTGGCTTAAATTCTGGTGCCAGTTCAATATCTGTCATAATGGGAGGACGTGGTTGACAGGCCACTCTGCTTTTCCAGAGATGGTCTGCAGCTGTCTCCTCTAGGCTTTCAGATACTGGAAAAGGCATTAGCCACCCCTATTGTGCCTTTTTAGGCAGTGTCAAATAACCAACCTTCGAACATAAAATCTTATCTAGATAAAACTCAAGATACTGCCGCTCCATGCTAAAAGTTTAAACAAGAAACTGCACTCCCTGCAATCACTTCTCACTTTGTAGTCACTGAGACATGGTTCAAAGCCATGGTAAGCATCCCAGCTGTTCAAGGCTACAATACTATTCAGCCTAGAAACTGAGCAAGAAAAACCCAAAGGAGGTGGAGTACCCATCTTCATAAAGGATAAGTACACCTCGAGACTGATCAGACAGTATGACTCCCTCAAGCTACTCCAGATCCAATTAACCACAGGCAAAATCCTCTTATCACATCATTGCTAGCTATAGGTCCCCCACCATGAACCTGGAAAAGCATACTGCATACCTGCACTTACTAGCATCTCTTACCATGCAGCTTAACACATTACGTATAGGTGACTTTAACTATTCCACCATTGACTGGGAAACATACATGACCACAGATTTGCAGGCTCAGTTCCTTGGACTTTGTCAGTGCTAATGCTCTGGGACAGCTGGTCAGCCCACCCACAAGGGGCTCAAATATCCTGGACATAGTAATCACTACCATGGGGGAACACTATACCTCCCACAGTATGATGTCCTCTTTGGTAAGACTGGGCATAAATCACTCTGTTTTGAAATAACTACAAGGCCAGATATCAAACCTAAAAATGCTTAAGCACTTCCCCAAGAGAAATTGCCTCCTACTATGCAATGGCATAAGAAATTTCAGAGCTCCCCCAAACCTTGGAAACATGGTCTCTTATGCTGAAGTGTACACCAATGCCCTGTATAACCACTTAAGCAGTTGTATAGAATCGGCTGTACTGGACTGGATTAAAAACAAACTACCCTGGTGGACCCCTGGAATAAACTGGCTATAGTACAAAAGAAAGAAATAAACTAATGTCTAAAAATAAGAGGGAAATGGCTCAGCAGAGCAAGAAATCCCTCTCTAGCTTAAACAAACAAATCAGAGATCTTGTCAAGTCCTCCAAAGCAAATTGCAAAGCAAATATAGCCTCCTAGCTAAGGATGATCACACAGCATTTTTAATTACATCCAAAATCTGAAGGGGAATACACAGCTATGCGCACAGCTGTCTGTGGATGGCACCGCCCATACTCAACCAGAGGAAACTGCCAACCTGCTAGTTGACTGATATGGATCGAACTTCACCCCCTTGTTCCAGTCGGTCATTCCTCAATGTATACCTGTTAACATTCCTCAGCCTACTATATCAAGTAAGTACGTCAACTCTCTCTAAGGCCAAACATTCAGCATCAGAGGGACCAGACAACATCCCAGGTTGCTTTTTAAACAACTTAAAACATGACCTAGCAGACCGACATGGATTCCTGTTCAACCACAGCCTTCAGACAGGCTATGTTCAGGCAGAATGGAAGACATCAACAGTCGCCCCTCTGCAAAAATGGGGGCCATTAACAGATCCAGGAAAGTATAGACCCATAAGTCTGACTAGCTTCTTTTGCAAGGCCATGGAAAGAATAATCATGGGCGTTATCTACAAGGACATAGGTAATCTCCAGATTCTGGTCCCAACCCAGTTCGGATTCATTAAGGGTAGATCATGTCTGTTAAACCTGGTTGACGTCTTTGAGAAGGTCACCAAAGTCATGGACGAGGGAAAGACTTTACATACTGCCTACCTTGACCTAGCCAAGGCATTTGACACAATCCTCCACTCACGTCTTATAGAGAAACCCCTACATCACCAGATGGATAGCCAAATGGCTCACAGACAGAACACTTACTGTCAAAGTGGGTGAATTCACCTGTAGCAAAAGGTCAGTCACCAATGAAATACCACAAGGTTCTGTGCTGGGCCCTTTACTGTTCAGAATTTTTTTCTCAGATGTCCAGCCAAATGTGGACTGCCTGTGGCTGAACAAGTTTACTGATAACTGCAAATTGGGAGCAATCATCAAGTCCCCCAGTTATATTAATATACTGGAGAAAGGGTTAATGCAGACAAATGATTGGTGCCAAAGCCATGAATTAAAACTAAATGCAAAAAATAAATGTATAATCATTCCCTTTGGGAAAGCTAACACACCTGCTAATTACAATATAGACAACACTCCCCTAAAAGTAGATCTAGTAGTACATGATCTGTGTACTCAGGTTGATACCAATCTGAAGCTTCAACCACCACATGTCCACAATGGTGAAGAAGTCATTTTATGTGGCACATCTCATAAGTAAAGGCCCATGCTAGAGAGATAGCTACATCTCTCTGAGACTACCCCCCTCTCTGGAACAAGCTTCTCCTTCATGTGAAGCAGACCTCCTCCCTAACCCAGTTCAAGCGCAACCTAGATCAATGGATGGCTAATCGTAAATTCACTCCCCATGTCCTTCATGGACAGAAGCAGTCAGTATTAATTACCATACCATTGACTCATACCTGTGCGAACTTAGCTCACCTAGCTTTTGATAACTGGGATCTCAGGTTAAATATGCTAGGCTTGTAAAGGCTCTTGATCTGTTAGCCTAGTAACCTCCTATGAACCTATTAAAATCTGTCTCTTAATGTTGTAATTGCCTTATTCACTAAAAACATTAACAATTGAATTGCTGGTTATTTTTGGTAAATGTGACTGGGTTTATTTGAATAATTTCCTGAAATGACCAAAATGTAAAAATAAGTCATGTCGACTAATATGTTATTTTCAGCAGCATTAATCCTGAAGTAGTTCAAATGAAGAGGCAAAACTGAGATCTTTGAGAGGTAATTTTATTACAGAATAAGAAAAGAAACACAGTGTCTTATTTCTGCTATATGAAGTCTCTTTTCTAATATAGAGGAATTATGACTAGTCCAGCATCCAAAACAGTTAAAGTATTCAGGAAATTGATTTCAAGAAATTCTCTATGGCATCAAAGCTCAAGAGATGAATATATGGAAATTCATTTTGAGAAGGCACAGTAACACGTTGGCATGATTAGTGTCTTGATAACAATATTTTTAATACTTTTTGCTGTAAGGAAGTATAACAGTGCTTATACTACCAGAAGGCATATCTGGGTTTGCAGCTTCTGTTAAGCTTGTTATAATAAGGCTCATATGAAACTGAGTACAAATGACAACAATATATATATATATTTTGCAAACCTCTTTTCTGAAAAGTTACTATTACTTCAGTTTCTAAGCATAGTAAAAGTGAACTATATGCTACATTAATATCATCACTTCTAACTAACCTTACCCTCAATCCTTCTTTAAGTCTCTTCAAAAAAGGCCTCAAATAGTATTTTAAAGAGAACTGGCTTTGTCCCTGTACTAACCTTGATTAATCACTACTTATTCAATGCCTTATTTAAATTAATATTGTACGCATCTCTTGCTTGTAAAATTTTGCTGCAAACTGCTGTTTTTGTATACTATTACACACTGTGCATATTGTGAGTACCTACTAGAGGGCTTTGTAAATGTTTGACTCATATCTATTATGTTCTGTTCTGTCTGTGTTATCTGGAGCTTTTCTCCCCGGGCCTCCACTGAAAATGGACATATATCCAGTCGGACAATCCCGGTCAACAAATGTAAAATAAAATAAATAAATAATAATAAATTACTTTCCTCTTGTTCATGACTAATCTAAACACAGTGAAGTTATTGTGCATTAACTGTTTCTGTGGCTCTGCCCAATCTGGTGTATTCAATTTGCATAGTCTTTGAAGAATACCAGGTATTTAGTGGGGCTAGCCCATGTAGGCCTGACTAAAATAAGACTATGTTGTTTGTTCCTTGACATTTAGAGAAGATACAAAAGTGTAATGAGCATTTTCAAGCAATCTCTCCTCCAGCCATAATTCCCTGACCCAAATGATGTCCAGGCTTTGTAAGGCATCTGTTCGATTTTGAATTTGGTCTTGAAAAATTAATTGGAAATCATATGTACCTTATGTTTCATTATGCAACATTTCATGAGCAATCAGCTGGAGAACACATCGACTTTTAACAGTCTAAGCACTTATCTCAGCTATAATTTTATAACACATAGCTGAGGTTATCTTTTCAAGGGACTGCATCATTACTCTAAGGTCATTATAATAAAAATATCAGCCAAATTAAAGATTTCTCATTTATGAAAACATTTATTGTAATTGCTTTAAGTCTGGATTTATATATCCATCTTGATAGTGGACCACAATAAAAATAATCAGACCTATTCTTGTGCAGCCAGAAATATATTTCATAAGTGCTTCCATACCCTGACATGTTTGTCCAGATGAAACATAAATTCTAGGAATCCTAAGTTCTACCTGTACTTTGAATGGAAGCCAAGATGTGGACTCTAATTATAGATAAACTTTATGTGATTACCACACCATTGTTGCAACCATAAATACATTTGATGATTTTGTCAGCGTTATTGTCTTGATTACAGCTGATTCAAAACAAAGCTGCTTACTTGTCTTGTTGCTCACCTAACTCTGTAGCCAACTTGTCAATCTTACTGGAGGAATGTGTACTTTCATTGGTGCAACTGGCCTCAAAAGGAAGAGGATCTCCAGGGCCCATGAACGGAAACAGTTTCTCTACCTGGTTGAATAGGCATTTACATTGGCACCAGTCCAAGTCCCCCTTGGAAATAACTAGTGAAAGGCTGACCACTTTTTGACCAGCACTTAATGTCAGGGTGACCTTTGCAACATTGAGAACATATATGCCTAAAAACAACAGGATACCCATGTGCACCCGACGCTGTTAATGGCCAAATATATTTGCCTTTTGTCGAATGCTCCTGCTCCTCCTACTTTACATTGAGCCATGTTTCAGGATGGTGCTCCTTCCAGCAAAGGGCCTTATTCATCTCTCTCAGCTTCTCAGCTTATGGAACCACTGGTCATACCACATCCATGGCAACCTGCCTCAAACATGTTGTGCTTTACATAAGGTCAAAAAGTATAACAAGGGTGATAAATCCCAATGCAGTTCCTTTTCAATTATAACTACTATGTGCAGTGCAAACCCTGCTGTCAACTATCCCAGCTCATAGCTAAATTTCTAGCTGTACTTTTCTTAACTAATGTTTCAAGTGCTGCCAACAAGTATATGGACCCAGAGCACTCAGCGTCTACCAAATGTCTGATATCATCTGCATCCAATAAGTCAAAAATATGAATGTACTCACCATAGCATATTTTGTCCTTGATTGTACTAGGGATATGGGCTGCATAATGAGCCCCAGGGAATATGTTCCCCAAAGACAGCATCCTTGACCTGGGAAAATTATCTCCCATTGGAGCTAAGAGTTATTCTAGTCTTGGGGGACTGCCTATTGTCTCACTGCAGCAATTTGCATATGTTCTTCCCCCACTGGTGTTGCTGTCCCACAAGTGTCCTCCCTAACTATTGGGCTGGGAGCCAGCTAAAAATTATCACCCCCTCCGTGATGCTTTGATTGAGAATTACCAAAACCTTTCTTTATTCCCATGTCATATACTCTAGTCCTGCCCTCTACCAGAATAATTCCTAAGAATTCTTCCAAACATCCATTTATTTTCTGGCCTAGCAAACAACTCACCTCTTTCTCCCACTGACATGAACAATAAAATTGCCTTCCAAATTATCAGCTGGGAGAATCACTGTGGGGTTTCCTGATGCCTGGTCAGAAATAAGCAGCTCATCTGGACACCTTCTCTAATGATGCCTCACTTTCTTTGCTGTTGACTCACCCACTGACTAGTCTTGCAAGCACAGAGTGATTCTCACCCTCTTGTTCACTGATGTAGACTTGTGGCCACTCTTCACTTCTAGTTCTTCTGAAAGTTCTTCAGCTTCTGACGCTATTCTGTCCCAGCTAGGGTTCAACTCCTAAAGAGTTGAAGATCCTGAAAAAAATAGTCAGTTGTAAGGTCCACAACCATATTACTACTCCACCCTGCTCATGGCCCTGCCTGCCTATCCTGTAATTCCACAACCTGTCCAACCCCCCCCCCCATGTGATTAAAGTCAAACTGGGTCATCATCATTCCAGCTTGCCTGGCTGTGAGTTACAGAAGAGTTCTTTTAAGAGCTGGTTTCTATGTATACGACAACTTCTCTTCTGGTATGTTGGGCAGCAACCTATTCATGCAACAGACTCAATCTCATCCACTGTGTACTCCACGGGTCTACTTTAGAAGAGGTGAAAGTTGGGTATGTGATATTTCAAACACTGCGACAACTTCACTGACAACCGCATTTCACCGACCTCTCAGAACAGTGACTTACAACTCCAGGTAAGTAACCACTTAGCCAGCATGTTGAACTTTGCCCTCACCCCTGCTATAGTGCGATCTCTGAGTTGGTATATTTAGTTAAGGGGGTGGGGGTGCACCCCCCCATATGGGTGGGTTTAATTTGCTTCAGTTTTAATTTATTTTTAGTGTGGCTAAGTGATTACTTACCTGGCATTGTACATTGGTGTTCTGAGAGATCAGTGAAATGCAGTTGCCGGTGAAGTCATCTTGGCATTGTGAAAGTCAGGTATGTGATATTTTGGTCTTCTAAAGTAGACCCATACTCCACTACCATGGAACAAACAGTCCACTGATTGTAACCATCGCACACCATTAAATCACGGATGACGTGGTGGCTCCATCTATATTACCAAGTCACTTGAGGTTATAGTCATGCAAGCAAAGTGAAGGAATCATACTGTTGACCTAGGTTTAAAATGCACAGACTTTTTTCTTTGTAAGTAATACTTCAACTGTAAATAACTGTCAGCTAGCTGATATTTTATATCCTATCTCTTGATGGGTAGCTGAGTTAATATATCTGAGGTAAGGGTGCTTCACCCCCTGCCTCTTTGCTGTCAATTATTATCAGAATTGTTATGACTGTGAAGAGTGATGTAACTGGACCAGCGGTTCACATTGATCCAGGCTTCCAGTCAAATGTGCCTGCCTTTCCTCATCCCTCAGCTTGCCATGCCATACCTCTCAAATGTACCTTATTATACGGAATGTTCCTTGATTATCTTTTTAAAAGCCCATGCTTCTTAAAGTTCCACATTGACAGGATCTGTAACATATTCTGTTTAAATATTTTTATAACTGATATCCTTGGCAAGTAACCTGAATCATTTTAACAATTTGAATTCAACACAAAGATGTTCTCAACTATATGGGCCTGATTCCAGAAGTCTTACTCTTTTTGTTAAGTGACCACTTACACAGAGAGCAATCCCCATCCAGAATATCGAAAGCTCAAAAGACTGAAAATTAAAATATCTAAAACTCAAAATATCAAAAATGGAATTTGCCATTTCTCCAGTGTTGTGCATTCTTGGAGTTGGTATATCTATCCATCTATATCTATATATATATCTATATATCTATCTATATATATATCTATATATCTATATCTATATATATCTATATATATATATATATTTATATATATATATATATATATATATATATATATATAAATAATTAGCAGGGGGTGGGGGGCATAGCCCCCTACATGAGGGTTGCAGGGGGGCTTGCTCCCTGCATTAAAATATTTTTGATATTTTGAGTTGTAGATATTTTGATTTTTCAGTCGTTTGAACTTTTAGTTTAACATAGACCCCTGAGAGCAGGTTTTTTGGACTCTGGCCCCAGTGCATGCCCGTTTATAGAGAGGTCTTACAATGAAGAAAGTCACTTACAGTGGGAGCAACTCTTTTGGATTCTGGCCCTATGTATTTTAATTATCCTATTAACTTCATAGTTGAAGTTTGTAGTAAGCTGTCCAGGGTTCCAGAATATGACATTTTAAAAATGAAACATTTAGAGTATGTGCCTACTGACTGGGATGAAAGGTATTCAGCTGGCAAAAAGAAAGAGCATTAGCACTCATGCCTATCTCAACTGTTGCTGCAGCTGAGAAAACAATTCTGTAAGCACTGGCACCAAATCTGAGTGAACCGCATTCCTAACAAGCAGCTTAGAGCAAGGACACATTGTCATGCATAACTCAGCTGTTATTACAGCTAAGAAAACCTTTCATCATCCCTGGCACTGTCTTACAAAAAGTTGAGTGTAGAATGTTCCAACACTGCAGCTTGACCTATAACAAGGTATTGTCAAAATGACCCTTATAACAACCACTGCAGAGCAGTGCTGGCCAGTAACAAGTTGCTTTTATTTATTTATTTTTTTTTTATACATATAAACATTACATATGCCATTTATATGTTGCTTACCCTACCTCAACCTATTTCTTATTGGTGTCACATGCTAAGAGAGGTTACAGTTCCTTGCTAAGAAGACTGAGAAAAAAATGTTCTGTGTTGCCTGAAAAATCAAGCTGGTAACCTAGCTGCAATCAGTACTCATTATGTCATATCACTGGCTGTGCAATATAGATTTCAGCCTTAATTCACATTCATTACTCTGAAATAAAATCTCTGTACAACAAAAAACTAATGGTCCAAGGTGCATGATAAAGTGGATGTGCCTTATAAATTGAACTGGTAACCCAAATAACATTCTTTAAATCCAGTATTGCTGCTTTTGCAAGTGCTCTGTTTGAACCTCATACCTTGAACACTCAGAGCTAGATCATAACCCTTGGTTAAGCACACAGGCTAAGCTACACCAGACCAAAATATAGTCAACATTAAGGGGGAAAGTGTCCAAATGGTTTCCATATGTAAACTAATAATTACTTTCATGGTCGCTGGCTGAGAGCTTATCGGACATGTTATACCCTGAAGTACAGCAAATAAGTAAAACAGAACCAACAGAATGAAGTCAGCCATTGCATTGAAGTGACAGCTGACCCATCACCAGTGCCTAAATAGCAAAACCAGTTAGAGATGCATGCTTTTCTTACTTGGGAACAGACACAGGGCAACCAGTTTTGTGGGCAAAATGCCATTTATGCAATATAGCATTTGCTGAAAATGTAGCATTCTGTCTTAGAACTTCCCTGGTAAACTTCCCATGCCTTAACTGTGATAAAAAACAGGAAAAGTTTGAATGAAAATAGAAATGCAAGAGTGTTTTGTAGTAAACTAAGATATAAAGATGAACATAGTCACTTACACAGAAATCAGAAATACACTGAAACTCTTTGGACGCATTTTACACCTTTTTAAAAGTATGTGCTCTCAGCCAAAATCTATCACTATTACAAAAAAGTAGATTAAGGCCTTTTAAATACATGGAATAACATCCATAATGTGAAAAATAACCTAAGATTATCATGATTACCAGAGAAATATTCTTGAGACATCTAATAATTATTGTCCCGTTAGCTAAGCACCCAAGGCTATGATTATTCATACAGATGTACCTCAAACAGAATAATTCCCTGGTAGATTATGTATGCTGTTTTCTAAGTATATTTGTAATATATGTTAAAAAAGAAATTATGAAGCAAAGCATGTTTTTACATTAAGTAAGCTGCTTCTTTTGACATTTCCACTCCATTATTGCTTTATTTTCTGTTTTGGGCAGGAGATGGTTTTAAATAATAGTTTTTAATATTATGTAGAAGCAAACATCAGTTTGGCACCTCTGTTTCCCTGGTTGTCTGATTGCAGCCCTAGCTTATGCCCACTGAGTTTAAAATTGCATAAACTGTCCTGCCACTGCAGGTGATGCGGTTGAACAAGTTATACTACATGGGTAGAACATTATTCCAGCAGTAATTCATTTAATTTTATGCTGCACCAAGCACCATTCATATACTGTAGTGCAATAATAAAGATAAAACTGCTATACATTCCACTTTTATAGCCATATGTATAAAGAGAAAGACCTGAGATTATTTTAAAACAAAAATCTTACGAGAATAACCTAATTATATGTTCAGTCCAGTGAATACACACAAACAAATCTCTTTCTGTTCAAGGAACATTTTTCATTTACCAAAGGACATTAATTTGGATGTCTAATAGCTTGTTCACCACAGGCCTGAGGGCTCTATAACTGGGGCTGCAAATTACTTTGGTAGACGAATTAGCAATGATGTGTGACTTAAACAATGATATGGTCCCAGAATGGCACACATTTGGAATATTGCAAAAGGCTGAAGTAATTCTACTGCATACTTCTGCACTGTAATGAGCTACTTAACTTCTCAACATAAACAGTGACCTAGAATAATTATGTCCTGGTTAACAATTAAGCCTGATACAGTCCAAGTCTGTAAAGCAGCGTTAAACAGCAGTCCCCATCTCACCACTACATATTCATGCAGACTGTATGCAGTAGGATAACTTTATGAAACCTGATAGAAAGACTCACCTGAAGAATTTGGTGGTTGATACATTTGGGTTATAGCATAGTTTTACTTTGTTGCAGTCATTCTGCATTTGTAACATAAACTGAATAAGACCAACAAATAAAAGGTTACACACATCGTAGGCAAACACTTAATAGGGGAAGGTTCTCTATTTTCCTTGTAGGAGTATCTGCCACTAACCCCAGCACAGCAGTTGGTCTTCATTCATTCTTTGAATATCTACAAATCTAGTTCAGGGTCCCGGGAGAGCTAGTACACGTCCCAGCATTCACTGAGCATAAGGCAGGAGACAAACTCAAAAGAGTAGGACAGTCTATTGCAAATCCCAGACCCTCCCTTATATAAGCTATGCATACTGTACACAGTTTAGGGATTTGGCAACAGCATATCACTGGGATGAGGGAAAACCCATGTGAACCCATATGAACACAGGAAGGCCATGCAGACACTACAAATAAGGTACTATATCTGAGAACCAAATAAGAGAATTGTGTACTGTGAGGCAGCTGTGCTAATGTCTGAGCCACTGTGCTATACAGCAAGCTGTCTTAAAGATGCAGCATTTGCTTCAGAGAAAGGTTTGATAGAAAACTTGAAAGCGAGTTAAATATAATAATATAATGCAAACTCCCTCTGCAGTATGGTTCCTGAAGCAAAATAAATAAATAATTTGATGGAATAAAACAACTAGTTGTGCATGCTAGCAAGGCTATTTGCAAGAGCTTTGGAAAGTCAGATGCATTTAGTATCAGTGTTTCCCCTGTACATTGAACAAACGATTGAGATCACCTGTTTGTCAACTGGAAACACATTTCTTTCAAAAAAAGAGGGCTGTAAGATTCCCCTTCTATTATTTTTATTTTGTGTGTGCAAACTTTCTTTTGTTGAACAGATGTGCATTTTAAGGTGGGGGGGGTTATATAAGGATTATGCTCTAGCAAGAGGCTGCAAGTTGAGATCTTCTTCTTGTCAGCTGGAAATATTAACAATAGTGTGTCGCTTCTTTTCTTTTAATAAAAGAAGGTTGCAATATCTGCCCCCCCCCCCAATATTTTTATTTTATTGTGTGTGCAAGCTTTCTTTTGTTGACCAGCTAACACAGGCACTTTAAGGGGGGCATGTCCATTATTTTTGAATAAAGACTTACTCAAGTATAAATTGTTTTGAGACCTGTATAAAGTTGGCTGTATAGATAAGCGTCCAACAGAAAAAGAGTCTTAAGCAATCGTGCATAACAAAAAAAAAACTTCCAAAAGCATTTTTGTGATAAAATTATTTACATTTACATAATGATGTTAAAACAATTTTCAGAATCATGTATATTATATTTTCCACTATATGATACAGAGAGGGAACAACCAGCTTTAAAGATAAGACATTATAACTTTTAGATACAGTGTGCATGAACTTTTTGTATGAAATAATTATAAATGTTACCTATCAAATAGCTGCATATTATCATGCCTGGTATACACTGAATTTCATAGAGAACTATTGTATAAAAAAGCCATTATGAAGCAGTTTCCATATAAGAATATACGTGATGAAGTTAATGGCAAGGTACGGTAACTCTGCATTAAAATGGGGCAAAATGATGCATGAATTTGATTATTTAGATTTATTAAAGATGTTAAAAAGTCGTGAAAGAATGAATTGAATAAAAGCAAAGGGAAACAATGTTCTTGTTTCTTTATATATGAATTTTTTTTTTTTCAAAACAGGTTTATTGTTTTAACATACAAGAGAAATATAACAATTTTATACAAATAATTAAAAATAGATATGATTATAACATTCAACAAAACAACTAAAGTATTTACAAAGACATCCACTAAAATCAGATCAATTAATTAAACTAAAACACCATTCTATTGAAATTAGGATTTTTTTAACAAATTTTGTAAATTATCCCATACAATATAATAAGATGTTTTTCTAGTTGTTCTTGACCTAATTGTGTTTATTCACATTTGGCACACTATATTCATACCATTTTTAAATTCATTGAATGAAGGAGGTGTATCTGAAGTCCAATTTCTGGTTATTATTTTCCTAGCCACTGCTAGAATAGACCATAACAAGGGAAGCTTAACCTTTTTAACACTTTGAGGTACAGGTGTGTTGAATAATATAAGAGATTTAGAAATAATGAAATTATCTGTAAAAAGAGCCTGCAAAAATTCATTAATTGACTTCCAGTATTCTTTCAATTTTATACAGTCATAAAACATATGAGCCCAGTCAGCATTAATTTCTACATTACATCTTTTACATAGATTATCTTTATTATTTATTTTATTCATCATCAAAGGTGTATAAAAAGATCTATGTAAAAATTTCCATGTATAAAGTCTCCAGACAATGGTAGACGTAGTTCTATAGGCAGATTCCAATATATATTGTTTATCTTGTTGATTTGGTGGGTCCCCATTAATGGAAGTGAAATAATTCCAGTATGTATCTACACTGTAAAAAGTTTCTTGTCTGATAATTTTATGTATGTATGAAAGTTTACCTTTATCAGAAACTTTATGTTGTAAATTTAATATCAAGTAATCAATCAGTGTTGGAATAGATTCTTTAACTGTTATAGACATTAGATCTATTTTATTAATGAGATGTTGTCTAAAGGTCTGAACCTCTAACCAGCAAGTTTCTCTTAGATCAAATTCTTGTTTTAAGAAATCTAGATTTTTAACTTTATTATCAGATATCAATTGATACCAGTACTTTAGATCATTATCTATAGCTAAATGAGTTCCTTCAGAAGTAGATGACAAAAGCATACCATGAGTATACATTATAGGGAATATAATAAAATTCCATTCCCTATATTTAGGGTGCATGAATATAAAGTTACGATAGCTAATAATAATATTTAATGGGTAACAAACCATATGTTTAGGTGTAATAGGTGAAGTACAAAATTCCTTTAGTAACCATAACATGGAGTTATTTACAATCATATTTTTATGTGTTAAGGAGATTTTCATGAAGTGCATGCTAATTAGCTCCCAGTAATCTTTCCATTTTGCGACATATGACTGATCTATTAATAAAGTAATAACTTTTACAATAGAAGAGATAGTATATAAATTAAAGTCTGGAAAAGAAATACCCCCTTGAGACCAGCTATTAGTATGTTTCTTTAATGCAATCCTAGGTCTATTAGGTGCCCATAGGAAATTTAACATTAGTGTATTCAGTTTCTTGATAATTATTTTTGTAGGTGGAAGTATTATTGATTGTATTAAGTATAAAATCTTGGGGAATATTATCATTTTAATAATTGTAAGTCTCTCCTCCATAGTAAAAAACATATTATTCCAGATATTAAAAAGATTTTGTATATTAAGAAAACAGGTATTATAATTATTATATATAATAGATTTAATATCTTTAGATAGTATTATACCTAAATAAGTTATCTGACCTGAATTGGGTACATATTTAGTAAAATCATTAATGAGAATATTTTTTCGTGTATATATAGGTAGTATTTTAGTTTTTTCTTCATTGAATATTAAACCAGAAATACTTTTAAAATTCATCATTTTATCAAATAGAGACTGCATAGAAGAATTAGATCCTGCTGATGTAATTAGAACATCATCTGCAAAAAGTTGAATTTTGGATGTTGTATTTTCATCTATTTCAAAACCCTCTATGTCAGTACTGTTTCTGATCAAATTTGCCCAAGGCTCCATTACTAAAATGAATAATAGTGGAGAAAGTGGACATCCTTGTTTTGTACCTTTAAAAATGGGTATTTTTTGTGAAACATATGTTCCTACCTTAATATAAGCCAATGTTCCTTTGTATAAATGTTCAATTAGATTTACAAATGCATCTGAGAAGTTTGTGCACTTCAGTAAGGTAAACAGATAGTCCCAACTTACTGAATCAAATGCTGAACTTATATCAAGACTAATAAGTGTTAAATCTTTCTTTTTCCTATTTGGAAAATCAATTAATGTTAAAGTTCTTCTTATAGTATCAAAAGTATTTCTATTTACAATGAAGCCTGTCTGATCTATATCTATAATGCCAGGGATGATTGTCTTCAATCTATCAGCAAAAATACTCATAAACATTTTATAATCAACATTAAGTAATGAGATGGGCCGATATGAAGTACATCTAGTTGGATCTTTATTAGGTTTTAAAATTGGCGAAATAAATGTATATTGTCAAGATGGGGGGTTATTAACTCAGTTTGGGCCAAAATAAAAACCTTATGTATTAATGAATATGTACTTTTAGAAAGGATTTTATATATCTCTGGTATAATACCATCATTACCCGGTGCTTTGTTTGATTTAAGCTTATTTATTTGTGTAATAACCTCTGTATATGAAATACTTTTGTCCAATAGTTTAATCTGTTGTTTATTAAGCTTTTTATTCATGTTTGTGGTTATAAACTCCTTTATTTTATCTTTAGGTTCCATGTTAATGTTATTATGGTTAATTTTGTGAAAGTAATTTCTAAATTCATCTAGTATTTCTGGTATACTAGAAACATTCTTCTTTTTCCTTAGAGAAAAGATTTCTTTGATATGGTTTTGTTTATTCAACCTTTTTGTTTTATTTTTAAGTCTATGTAAGTATTTGGGGCTTATTGAATAAGACAAAACTTGTATTCTCTAAAGTTATTTTAACTTTATGAGTTAAAATTTCTTTGTATTTCTCATTTAGTTTGTTTATTTCTTCAATAACTTTCTTGTCCATAATA
Source organism: Protopterus annectens (assembly GCF_019279795.1). Classification (NCBI taxonomy): domain Eukaryota; kingdom Metazoa; phylum Chordata; order Ceratodontiformes; family Protopteridae; genus Protopterus; species Protopterus annectens. The sequence goes on along the minus strand of NC_056747.1, from coordinate 534,577,575 downwards.
TTTTCTTTATTATTATGTTTATAAGAGTCTAATTTACTTTGAATATCTAACAATTCCTTATCCCAAGATTTCCTTTTATTATTATACCATCTGATACTTTGCCCATATAGATATGATTTTAAGGCATCCCAAACATAGACAATGGAGACTTCAGGAGTATTATTTATGTCTAAAAAATGTTTTACTTCTGAAAGTATATATTCTTTATAGTCTTTTAGTTGAGTTAAGTATGCTGGTATCCTTTTGATCTGAACATTATGAGTAATTTTTATCATGAATTCAAAAACAATTGAATTATGATCAGATATAGGACATGAAATGATTTTGGAATTAATTAAATCTGTTACCATCTGGTTAGAAATAAAGACCCTATCTATTTTTGAATAAGTTTTGTATCTGTTAGAAAAAAAGGTGTATGGTAATGATTTTGAATCTATCTGATTATTAATATCATTCAAATTATAAGAATTAGCAAAATCATTTAAATGTTTTGCATTAGATGTAATTCTTCTTTTTCCTATAGTGGTAGTATCACTTTCATGTAGTATACAATTAAAGTCACCAGCTAAAATAATATCTCCTATAGAGAATGATATGATCTTATCAAGATGATGTTTCACTGTATTAATACCAATTCCAGGTATCCAATATACATTAATTAAAGTGTAAGTCTTCCCATTAATTTGTATTGTAACCATACAAAACATTCCTTTGTCATCCTGATAAGACTTAATGGTTTTAGGAATGGGCATACTTTTATTCCATAAAATAGCCACTCCTCCTTTTTCTGAGTGTGCTCTGAACTAACCAATACTGTATATTTGTTTGTGGCTAGTTTATCAATATCTTTTTTCAAGAGATGGGTTTCTTGCAGGAAGACTAAGTTGGCCTTATGTAAATTAATGTATCTTATTAGGCTTGCCCTTTTACACGGATTATTCAATCCATTAATGTTTAAAGAAATTCCTTTTAAAGATGTCATTTGGCATTTTTAAAACTTAAGAATCTTATGATCAAAATAACAATTAACAACATAAGTAATGTTACATCTCCTCCTTTAGGTGTACCTTTAAATATAGCTGTATTTATTGAATCTCTTATGGGATTTTGTATAGGATTCAATTTTATTTGTAGTGACAATGAGTGTACAAAATATATTGTGGATGTCAAAACTATATACATATAACAATGAACAAGTGAAAATAATGTAAGGATTAAACCTTGCATCCAGCCTGGAGTTAAAAACTCCAACTTAGAGTAGTATTTACCACTCAAGTTAACCCCCTACCCTAAGCAGCAGTACCTCAGCTACCACCTTATCAATTTAATACTGGTTATATTTAACTTAAATTAACAGCTTTCAATTCAATTATCTAGCAAGACAAGACTACACATTTGATAAAACAGCATCATATAAACTAAAATAAACTTTTTTTTAAAAAACTATTCATACTACTATATACATCTATGTAATATAATACACTTGTATTCAAATAGCATTCAAATAATCTTGATATTAGGAACCAAGAGGAGAGAGAGAAATAAAAGACGTGAAAGAGGGAGAGAGAGTGAAAGAAAGAGAGAGAAAAAAAAAAAAAGGAAGGCATATTTACATATTAATTTATTCAAAGTATGTAAAAATAAGTTCTAACATTCATTTAAATCAAAACTTTGGCTAATATGGTTCAGACATTACATATATTAAGATGCATCTATTTTCTGTCATGTAAATGCAGTCAACAGCTTCCAAAAAACCTTGAATTGCTTGTATATGAGCATTTTACTCATACTCATTATTGTCAATAGAATAAAATATTATATTTATAGAAATTGTTATAAATCATACTGCATAGTTATGCAAATTCTCAGAAACACTTGCATTATTGTAAAGAAAGCCATCTGTATTTTGTATGTCTATACTACTGCTTTAAAATATATCACATGACAATTTCTTCCAGAATAGAGTTATAAAGTTATTTATGCTTGTCAATCAGATGAATTAAATGAGTTATAGTAATGTATATGTTTGGAACATACGTTTTTAACACAGATTAGTATGCTGCAGTCAAGTATATTTTCAAAAACACTTGAATAAATGTTTCATTTTCTATGCCTTCTAAAATAAGACATTTACTTACTACAAGAAACTGCATCATTTAAAATCATTATAACTGACATATTTTATGAATTATAGCATAGATATTTAAGTAATTATATAAAATAACTCACATTTAAATGTTAAAGAGTTTATTTTCCTTCACATAGTCGCATTTGCATCAGTTCTACTTCCTGGTAGAGTGTTCTTCCTGAATCTGCGATGTGTCAGTGTGATTTCTGGGTCAAAGGTCAAATTGACTGCTTTCAGCTTCTCTGCGTGAATTCTGAGAGTTGAAGCTTTTAAAACAACTCGAGGACACTGTTCACGAGGTAGCCCACATCCCAGATTGTCTCCCTTAACATTTTGGTGGGAAACTTGTTAAAAACTAGTGACAAACATTCATTTAGCAGTGTAAATGCATCTAAACATGACAAAACCTTCACAATGTATTTTACAGGTTATTACAGCCTCTATGTAAGTGAAATTAAGCCCAAAGTTATTAATAAGTAATAAAACTCAATATTTTTGTCCCAACTCAATTTTTATGCAAATCTTATTATTTACTGTGTCTGTATGATCAAAAGCATTTCTATATATTAATATGAGAAAAAAAATAGAGAAAGAATAAAGAAAAGAAAAAGAGAGTAGAAAATAAAAGAGTGTAAAGCAGAAATAAAAAAAATGTAAGAGAAAGCTATAAGAAGTATATACAATGAAATATTACTTACTGTTTATATTAATAGAGTTAAAAATAAAACATATTATTTACTATTATTTAGTTCTAATTATTATTAGTTAAAGCATGACAGATTATTTACAAACAAGCATAAGCAGTATAATCAAGAAAGTATAATTAAGAATAGCATTTGAAGAACATATAAACTTTTTACAAGGAATAAATATGTTATTATTCCATTTATCATATTTTCATTACTCTTCTCTCCCTGCCCTCCCCCATCCTTTACCCACTACATAATCTAAATAGAATGTCATTGTTTAAACAAAGAAAAGAAGAAAAGGAGAAAAAAGAAAAAAATGTATCAAATTACTGACCTTACTTCTCTTTTTCAGAAAGAGAAACAAATTGAATAATAGCTTGTTATTAGTTCCTCAGATATTTTGACTGGTTATGAAACAAAACATTTCTTTGCATACAGAGAATAATTTTGATTAAATCTTTTTCAGAATATTTGTGGCTTTCTGGAAATGCAGGAACTATATTTAAAACGATTAATAATGAAGTAAAATGGTGAGAGAAAAATAAGAAAAAAAAACATAGAACAAATCATTTGTTTTTTAGTCTCTTCTTCTTCTCTGAAGTCTTCCACGAAGTTTCAGTTGCCAGTCTCTTTAATGAAGGACTAGCCCATTCCATTTCGTCTATTTTATCCAAAATCTTATTTTTTTTGATAAACAGTAAAGCAGAGTCTAAGTCATCAAAAATTTTTGGACCATCAGGAAGGAAGATTTTTAGCTTGGCAGGAAACAGAAGGTATGTTTTAAACTGTGCTTTTTTAAGCTCCCTTATTAGTGGCAGAAAAACTTTTCTTTTAGCTATTACCAAGGAAGAATAGTCATTGTCAAAACGCACAGTTGTCTCATTAATCTTAACAGGAGCTTTAGCCCAAGCAGATTTAAGAGCCATCTCTTTATCAAAAGATGATAGAAATCTAACTATAACTGATCTAGGATAGTTTTTGTTAGAGTTAGTATTAGCTATAGATCTATGTGCTCTTTCGATACCAAAAGAGAATGCTTCTGGTAAGTCTAAAGTTTTAGGGAGCCATGTTGTTATAAAAGAAGTAATATTGTTACCTTCAATATTTTCTGGCAGTCCAAAAATCCTAATGTTATTGCGCCTAGATCTATTTTCCAGGTCATCCAGCTTTGTTTGTAAATGTGTATTTTGTTTCAGCAGAAACTCAATGTTGATTTCCTCTTCTTGGATTCTATTTTCCATGTCATTCACAGCTTCTTCTATGCCTGTCATCTGGATCTTCTGTTGTTGCAGGTCTATATGTAACAAGTCTATTTGTTTTGTAGTTTTTTCTATGAAGGTATCAATTTTAGTATCCATTTTATCCATCTTAGCAGTAAGTTGCAGGATTATAGTTATCAGAGACTGAAGTTCTTTCTTGATGCTGGAGTCTTGAGAATTTGTCTTACTGAAACTCATTTCAAACTGATAAACTGACAGGAAAATTTCCAAAGTGATTTCTGACAGGAATATTGTTAAAATTTCCTTTCTTTTTTAGATATAGTTCAAGAACTATATAAAACAAACATATATAGAAAGAAAATTACTTCAAAAATTAATTTTTTAAGTAATTAATTCCTGTCAGTGTAATGAAATTGGTGGAGCTGAAGAAATCTGCTGCTATCCTGTGTTCATCCTTGGCCACGCCCCCCCTCTTTATACATGAATTTGAGTGGAAGTATTTCAATGTTATTTGTGACTGCTTAAACATGCAAAGATAAAATAAATTCTGTGGCAAACTTAACTTACTAATGTGTAATTGATGCAAAAATTAACTTATTACATCTCACTGTATGGAAAAAGTGTTTACTTCCTTAATTGAGTGTGACACAAACCAAAATAATAGTAGTAACGGAGGATGTGCATGTTTGTACATGGGTAAAGCTTTTTAACTAAGTATTAGGGGCAAAATCAGTGTCTTTAATGCTACCATGGAAGATGGGTAACTTACATTGTGAGAAAATAAAATGTTAGCGGTATAGCTAGCTAATTTTGCGCCTGGTGTCATCCCCTAATTTGGCAATTTCTCAGCTTTTCCCTTTAAAAATGTAGCAAAATGCCTATTACATTTCTAGAAATGTAGAAAGCAGCTTCTGTAGTTTATGCAACACACGGAGCACTACAATGTTTCAGTTCTGACCACAAATGTAATAATTATTTGTAAATGCCAGTATGCATTGAAGGCTGATCCTAATCTGCTGATTGTGCCCTTCACCTCACCCTATCTATACTTCTTTAAAATGTATTATTTAGCTAATGATATGCTGAATAACAAAAAGGTCCGGGTGTTACTGAATATAGTGAGCATCAATCAACATATAAAGAGTACTGCATAGTTTGGAAGTATCAGCTAAACTGTCAGAAAAATCATTCAAATATGTTTTAGAGGCTCTACAAAAACATCCAGCAATTTTCCAAATGTGAGTTGTCAGATTTAATGCCATGTGAACCTCCATTCTATCCCAGAAATCAATAATTAGAAGTCAAGAATCAACTGCAGATGGGATGGCAGTCTACCAAATGCTACTCGCACTTATGTTCATAATGCAGAAACACACAGTGCCATAGCAACTAACCATGCATTTTTAGAATGTGGAAAGAAATGGAGACCTCTGGCAAACATCCACATGGATACAGGGAGGACATGGAGACTGCATAGAAGAAATCCCAAAGAAGAACCAAACTGGGGAATCAAGTGCAGTGAGCCAAGAATTTTAACTGCTGCACCATGGTGGTGATGATGATACTGTTGCTTCACAGGTATTTTAATATGTAATGTTTCATAAATAAAGAATTTATAGGTTACATGATAAGGATTCAATGAGAAAAGAAAGCATTTTGAAGTATATGGTAAAGCTGTGGAGACTAGATGAGCATTAATAGGCATTCTTTTAATGGCATAATTCTGGAGTAACTCTAGCTGTTTACACTGATACTGAAATGGCTAAAGTTTCAAGTGGCCTGCAGCTCAGTGCAGACGACTAAGTTTATAAACTACTAACAGTTTCCATCCTGTAGTTCTTGATTTTTATTGCCTCATTTTCTATTTCCCTACTGAAAGATGCTGACCACAGTGATCCAGATTCTACCCCCACAAAAAAAACATTTAAGCCTGATATGCTCACTCAATAAATTAAATAAAATCGCCATTTTAGAGAAGCGCTGTCAAATACACTGAAAGACAGATTTGTACAATGCATGATTGAGTGCTAAGGAAGGTGTGGCACTTGAAGCAGCAGACATTTTGTAGTGGAAAGAGCAGCCAATGCAGCATTAGAATTACAGCAGGATGCATTTGATTATGCTGACAGAATGCTTATTAATTCTTCATAAAAGCAAGCATATTTTCAGTGGAGAACAATTTCACAGAAAACTGATGTGTCAGTTTAAATGGAACTACTGAAGAAGGTGCCATAAAAGGGCCCTACTGAAAGACTTCATCAGTAGAAAAAAAGAGACAAATAACCCGAACAACAAACATGAGGTGCAGGATGAGTGGCATCAGTCAAACTGAGAGTACAAAGTGATGGATCCAGCAAGATAGATCAGACAATATAGAGAGGTACTCACAGATATTGCAAAAAGTGCACAGCATGGTCTCGATCCAATGATGAGAACTTACAATCTGGCAGCAATTTCTAGAGCCACATTGTTTCACGGAACAATGTGCCAAAAGTGCAAAAATAGGGGGGGTATTCAAATTACACAGTAATGATATGCAAATAAACATTGGTTCAAGATAATTGTTACTGCTGAAGCAACACCCCAGCCCCATGTGGAAAAGTGCAAAAAAAGGGGCTGTGGATAGATGGAGACACACCGGGTATAGATGGATGGACATGCGAATGAACAAATCTATCCTAGTGAATGAATGTAAATGAGGACAGGAAAGAAAAAAACAAGTTGTGATTCAGAGTAATCGGACATAAAATGGTACAGGTGCTTGCATCTGAGTATAGAGGCAAAGAGTATACCAAAGAAGTTGTGGAGTTCTAAACAAAATGTTGGCAGCTGCAGATTTTTTTGTGACTTAGCATATGTTTACCACAAGCAGCAGTCCTTCCAGTTTGTGATATGGTCACAAGCACAGCAAAAATTGATTCACACTGAATGTTACTTGACACCAGATAACATACATACAGGTCCAGGAATGGTTGCCAGTAAACAGAGACATCATATGGGCATCGGTGGACATGTATGGTCCATTGACCAGAACTGGAGGAAGGTGTAGACTTCCTATACCTGTAGATAGCAAGGTATGTGCAGCATTTATCATATTGCATGTATGGACTTTTCAGAGCCATCCTGAGTATTTCTCAGGCATCAGACTGTAGAAGTCTCTGTCCATTTCTCAATATGCTATTTTCATATGTGCATAAGCACATCTGCTTTCCCAATGGTCTAGGAGGTAAAGCCACTATTATACATGACTTCTGTGATATTACTCACCTCCATGAAGTGTAGGGGATACAAATTGCACCTACATGACAATAAAGGTTTCCTAAACAGTATTCCATCAATAAGAAGGACTATCATTCCATCAACTGCTAAAACCTACCACCCTCGCTGCTGACCTCCTCCCTGCAGAGTACCTACAAATAGCTGCAGATGCCATTGCATATCCCATATCTATCCTCACCAACAAAACCTTATTGGAAACGCTATCCCCTCCCTCTGGAAAATATCTCACTTCATCCCACTCCATAAAGGTGGTAGCTTCTCAGACATATCCAACTATAGACCCATTGCCATTCTTTCCCCACTAGCGTAAATAATGGAGAAATGTGTACACAAGCAACTAATGCAATACCTTACGCAGAATAACTTACTATCCAACTCCCAGCATGGTTTCAGAGCACCACCTTAGCCTTCCTTTCCTTTACTACTGCCATTAACCAAAACAGGAATGACAATAGGCTAACCTCCACCTTCTTTCTTGACCTATCAAAAGCCTTTGACATGGTCAGCCATGAACTTCTCATTCTTTCACTAAAATCTATTTCCCTCAACAAGCCTGCTATCCAGTGGTTCCAGTCCTACCTGACTGGTAGACAGCAGGCGGTACTATGGTAGGCCAAACTCTACAGCCAGCTACCTCTCACACTTGGTGTCCCTCAAGGGTCCATACTAGGTCCACTACTCTTCTCTATTTTTTATCAACAACCTTTACACTGCTATCCCTAAAGCTACCTGCATTGAATATGCAGATGATTCCACTCTGATCTGCTCAGGCACCTCCCCATCGGAACTGCAAACCTTAACCCAAAATACATTTAACACTATCGAGAACTGGCTCACCAACCAACACCTACTTCTGAATCGCAGTAAAACTAAACTTCTACTCTTCTCCCCCACTAGTAGATCTACCACATTTTCATTCTCTGTCACATCTCACAATGGTTCCACTATTTCCCCAGATCATCACACAAAACTGCTAGGGGTTATCAAAGACAATAATCTCAAATTTGACCTACAGGTCAACAAAATCATACAGACCATCAATAAGAAGCTTGGATCACTGTATAGAAACAAGACATTTTTAACCCCACTGGCTAGGACTGCAATTGCCCGATCACACCTACTCTCTACTCTTTTATATGCCTCGCCTGTACTCTCAAACCTCAACAAATCCGAACTAGGTAAGGTGTCCCATAGCTACAGTCATATTGCCAGATTTGCCACTAGCTCCACCTATAGAACCCATCACTGCTAGAACCTTAAACAACTAGAGTGGCTAGAACTGCCCAGCTTAATTCAAATCAATCAACTCTTAATAGCGCACCAAATTTTTGTACCACCCTGAGGATACCCCCTCACTTAAAAATATTATTAAGCCAATAGCAACCTGAGATCCCTACAGTCAGCCGATAAACTACTGGTCCAAACCCACAAAGCTAATAACTCTGCTGCTGAATCCTTGTTTGCCAACTTCATTGGCAAAACCTGGAATTCATTGCCAAACTATATAATCCTACAATCCTCCAAAAGTCTCTTAAAAAACCTCAAACAGTATCTCAAAGTGAATTGGCTATGTCCATGTACATACCCTGATTAAGTTATAAACTGAAAGCATATTCTGTAATTATCATAACTTGTAACTACGTCACCAAGCTCTGCTTCCAATCTGATGTCTTTTACTTTTAATTGTGTCTGTCCATGAGAATTGTGAGTCCCTACCAGGGAACACTACTAAGCCATTGTATATAATCACTTTGTTTTTATAATTGTTTGTGAACTTCTGTGTAACTTGTGTAAGTTTGTCTATGTGGAGCTTTTCTCCCCAGGCCTAAAGTCTGTGCTTGGCAGTTTCACACTGTAAAGCAGGTATTTCCACTTATGCCACACAGTGCAGGAGTGGCATGGGTTAAAGCCCTCATCATCATTTTTCTAGGTGCCAATAGACACATGGACACATACCAGTCTACACTACCAAGGGGTAGGGACCACAGGTCATGGCAGGCAGAGACAGGATTTATTAAGAGGTGTGGTATATGTGTCAAATATGATCTCCTCAGTGGTGTGAGTGGGAGTGGTACTTTGAGACAGTGCAGTGGACAAAAAGAGGAGTAGGACAGGCACTATGGAACCCTTCATCCTGGGCCTGGTGCTGTGAATGATGTCCAATCCCAGATAACCCACAGATGCAGCAGAATTCATCGAGTGACAACTGTATTGTGCTCAAACATGAAGTGGCTCTTCCCAAGTGAATCTGTATCATGGCTGTCCCCACCAGTACTGTAATTACAGAGATACCTCAACTATGGCAGATGTTGATTGTGAACCTTGCAGTGGACCTCCTATTCAACCACCGTGGGTATACACTCACCTGCAACCACAAGCAGTACTCCAGAGCAAGGCAACCCAATGGCAGCACTTGCTAACATTCTCAGAGAGGTGGCCAGTGGTCATTGTAGCAATGTGGCCCACCATGAAACACACAAAGCCAATCATAGCATCTTGTCCAAACTCCACTCTCTCTCAAAGGCCATGTAAGACACCAGTATTCTCTACTTCCAAATGTATAGCTATCAGTTGAAGCTAAGAACTGCATGCATGTCAGGGGCTGGCTGAAATGGTGTATGATGCTGTGTCAAACCACTAGTCCATCTTACAGTATGTATCTGAAAGTCAGACACAATGCACTCATCCTCTCCTACTGAGCCATCACTAGTGATGGCCTTGACATCAGCGAATGCAGAGGGTGTCCCAGAGTGGGTAGTTGGTAGGCCACAATATGCAGTTTGCTGAGTGTATGTGCAGGAGGCAACATCAATGTCATAGCCAATGGATGTGTGTCTACCTGTGAGTAAGGAAAGTATCAGTGTGCACTGCGACTCAATGTGCATTTTGAAATAATCAGCAGCAGCAGCAGTATTCCTTGGCAAGAGATTGGCCTCAGTCTGTTGTAACTGTTGCCCAACCTCTACAAATGACACAGTACAGGTAATGTTCCCTTTGCATAAAACAAATAAGCATTAATTATGGAGTACCACATGCTCCATAGTGCATGTGTTGCTGAGTGCTGCAGTCAATTAGACAAATATGAACACCTACTGGTGGCATCAGAATCACATGTCTGTATTCCCAGTGTACCTATGAAGGACAGAGGAGGTGGTTACAGCATTCGAGTTATGGACAGTGGCAGTATGCCTCCTGCTGTCAGGGTAGATATCAGGCTGGTATCAATGAGAGATGCAAGGCATCTGACCTCCCCAAGAATTTCTGTCAGTTTCTCAAGCTATGATTCCTGTCCCATCACAGTCATGGTGCAGGAATGCCAGAAAAGCTTCCTCATCTGTAAGTAACTTGGAAGTAATGACATTTAATAACATAGATGGTTCAGTGACATAAAAGGATAAAGCCCCGAGTATGAGCCAGACGACCGATGTTCAGTTAGTGGCACAGATGCTGGAAGCAAGCAGGAGAGGATAAGATTGAATGACCATTGCCAGCTTATATGTGTTAGAGAAAGGAAGGTGTTTTTTAGTTGCTACAATGGTGGTACCTACAAAAATGTAAGTACATTGCCTGCAGGCTGAGCCTAATTGGTTCATGCTGCAAAACAGTGTGCTGTTTAGGCTCTGGAGTAGCATGTATGTTAGCAACCATGCTCCCTTGTGTGACGCAACAGAGATGAAGTCCACAGAAAGCTACCAACAGGAAGGGATTACAAATGTATCATAAACACCCTGTTCCTTCTCACGGATGAGGGCACCACTCCCAATGTGCTCACCCTCAGGGAAAGAGTGAGCCATGGTGTTTTTGCCTAGGGAGCATGATTAGGTCAGCTGAGCAGATAAAATGGATGAATAATGGCTGATGAGGGAAATGAATGCATATCTATGGTGACAACAGGTTACTGTAGTTATGAATCAACATCCCTGCTAGCCACATTGCACCACAGAGAGGGGGATATCCACAATGACTCTTTTCCTAAGGGAATATGTGAATGATACTGAGTATAAAGGAATAAAGCAGCTTGGAGATGCTGGTTTTATTGTCACAGCTGCTGTTAGAAACACACAAGGAAGCAGCAACCATGCATTTAATACATATGTAACCTTCATCAGTTGCTTTATAATTAATCATGATGAATACCGCTGTTCAGAGACAAACCAGAAATGAACCAGTATTGCTTCAGGCATATGGATCTCTGATGCAACCATGGTCCAAAAGAGATAGCTTGTAATATACCCTGCCTTTCCTGTTAAATTTGTGGTCCCTTCATGTAGTCTTTGTTCATACTTGCTGTGGATGCAAATTAAAACTGGCCTGAAGTAATCTGTATGAGTTAATGATGTTTGAAATGGCAATATCATTATGAAGGGTATGGTTTATAGGAAATGGTTTGCCTGAAGAAATTGTCAGTGATAATGGTTCATAGGTCTTTCAGAAGAATTTAAAATATCATAGAAGCAAATTACATCAAACACATTATGTCCATGCTGCAGTATTCCCATTTGAATGGACTGAGTGAAGGGTTTATACAAATATTCAAGTGGGCTGCAAAAGCTATAAGCTGTTATTCTAAGCCTCTGCATATTTTAGTGTGACATTGCCAGCTATTGCCTGCCTTGTTATTCTTGAACAGGAACTTGTGTTCCAAATCATGTTGGCAGAGCTAGCTTTAGGCATCAGCAAACCCTGTGGTCTCTGGGGGCTCCCCATTTCTGAGGGGCCCCCAACCACACCAAGTTCTTATCTTGATATTTTGTAATTTGTCTGTCAAACCAACAAAAGCTAGTATAACAATCTTGTATACTTAATCAGGTGGATTAAAACTCTTATTTTTATCTCCTTTAAAATTCAAAGATATATCTGGTTATAGAAACAGTGTTTTATCAAGCAACAGGTTTCACACTTCCATTAAATATATTAGCATTGACATAGTACCTCTGGCTTAGTTGAACCCTGCTGGTGGACATGCACTCCACTAAAACTAAAAACATAGTCAGTTTTAGGTACCTACAATACCTGTGGCTGCAAACAGTTCCCCCGCTTAATCATGCTTGACTATGTGGGGGCCTCACAATAGCAACTGCTGCTAGTTGGGGAATAATGAGGATTAAAAAAAAATCTTAATTTCCTGATTATGCTCTCTAACCTGAACAGGGCTGTGATATTACACTTGTAGGATAAAGCTTATAATGAACATGAATAATGTAATCACTACCGAGATCAGCAGGCCAGAGTGACTCATCTCATTGCACTCCTTGCATTTTAACAAGTGCCGATGCTTCTGTTGTTCAGGCATCGGTTTCTCTTTCAGGGAGTTATAAATACTGGCAGAACAGCAGATACTATAACTATCAACTTCTTTGCTGAATAATTCAAAGCAATACCAATAATAGCACAGTAAAGGCTCAAAATCAGGAACATGTTTTAAATATTACTCTAATTCAATTAAAAAGTTTATAGAATAACACATTTTGCATCAACATGTATTTTTGGACAGTAAGTATAAAGCTCTGATGTCTGGATTTATTAACTGTTTATAATCCTGAATGATTTACAAGCAAATCAAACTTTTTATGAAGGACAAAGCAAAATTATGAGAAAAATCAGGGAAAATCTGTAAAGCCAGGGACAGTGACAGGTTTGCATTACTCCTCACTGAGGTAAATAAAAGTGACTTACCCCTACTGCTGTTTGAGGACTGCTAAGCAGCATTCACTGATCTGGTATGGCAGTACCAGTGTTGCACAATGTACTACTATTTGTTGAAACTAGTATTGCTATGGCTTATGCTTGTGTGTAAAAAATATTAGTGATTTTTATCTGTGCACACACTCAGTAATGCCAGGACACACACATTATTCTTCTGGGTATCAGTAAAAATGTAGCTAGCAAGTAATAATATGTCAAAAGTAATGCAGAAAATATATCACTGAGCATCCAGACACTTACATTTCCTAAGAGTCTGAGGGTTGCCACTCCTCAGACTGTATAAATGGACAAAGGAGGCTCTCTTAATCATCCTTGACTGTGTGGGGACCCCAGAAAAGCTGTTGCTGGTTGGTAAAAAATGAGGAGAAAAAAAATGTATCAATTTTCTGATTACAGTCTTTGACCTGAACAGGGCTGTGATATGACCCTGTTAGGCTAAAGCAGATAATGGCATCTGCTCTCAACTGCACCCATTCTAAAACCAGCCCTGCTCATATATGTCTGTATACAGAATGCTGCTGTAGGTTATGTGGAAGGAGGGAGGACTGTGTGGTTATTACTTCTTTAATTTTCATCGCAGTCAAACCTTAGAAATGTGAACATAAGGTTATTATAACTTGTGTTTGCGCTGAGGATAGTGTGGTGATCGTTTCTTTTACTTTCCCTCACAGACCTCAGAGTTGTACAAAGGAGGTTACTATAGGTTGTGTAGAGGCAGTGTACTGTTTAGGAGCAACCGAACAGAATACATTATTGTAATATTTTTTTTTTCACTTTCCTCACAATCACACTTCATGCATGTGTACAGGTAGTTGCCTTTGACAGTCTGTGTTGAGGAGTGAGGAGGCATGCTATCTATATGTATGTCAGAAGTCACATGAAATACATGACAGTGGCAATTTCTACCTCTGCTTTCATCTCAGCCTAACACCAGAGGGATGCATAGGCAGTATTGTTTTGTTTTTGTTTTGGGTTTTTTTTTGTTTTTTTTGGGGGGGCAGTCAGTTCCCAGATAGGACCTGTGTGTCCAGACAGCAACTGGCTTCTTAGTTCATTGTGAGCTACTATGTTGTCATTTTTGAACATTAATCCTTGGGAAAGAAAAAATAAAATAAGACCGAAATTCTTTTTTTCTCATGCTTTTTTTGTGTAGGTCACCACTGGATTGAAAGACTGGAAAATGTTCTAAAATATATCCCAGAGCATATATAACCCTATGGCTTCTTGTGTCCTGGCTTGTTTGAGTGATCTGCTAAATGGTTATTACTGTAATGTCTTGGTCAGGAAATGTAGGTTGAAATGATGCAATGAAAACTAAAGCTGTACAACAAAACAGTTTCTTTCCTTAATCATAATTCTTGTTCAAGCCATCATTGGATAAAAAGGTTGTGTAAAAAGAAAAAAAAACTGTAAAATGCACTTCAGAGCATATAGAAAGTTATAGCTTTTTGAAAAAGCTGAAGAGTAAGGCAAAATATGAGAAAAGGAAGAAAAAAAAGTGATGTACATGGTACAGGGAGCCAAAGATGGGGAAAACAGGGGAAGACTGGATGGTGTGAGGGGGTGGCTGAAACAGTAGGCCAAGGATGCCATTTCACTTAAGTCCAGACCTGTACATAGACTTGCTGAAATGTGTCACTGTTGCAACTAAATGCCAGTAACTGTGACTGCCCCTTTGTGAGATGGTTCGACATAGTGTGGTACATTGACCTGTTGGAATGTAAGAGCATTAGTTTGCGGCATGAACTAAAAGGCTGCTTAGGAAGGGTGGTAGCACCAGGGTGATACTTAGATTAGAAGTTCCTAAGGGGCCCCCAACTTGACATCTGCTGGTGCCCCCAAAAATGCTAACACCGGCTTTGCATGTTGGTGAAATTAGATGCACATTGACAGGTGCACAGCCTACAGTCCTAGCATATGAAAAAGGCTTCTGAGAAGCTTTGCAACAGGCCAGGTGTTATCCAGAGACTTTTTCCCACATATAAAACCGTTGCTGGTTTGATTTCTAATCGCATACTGTTATTCAGTATGTGGCTTCTTTTTGCCCCAGTTCTGCAACCATAGAATTAGTATATTTAAGTAAAGAAGGTAAGTGTAGGGAGTAGAGCAAGCCTCCACCCCCTCACAAACATTCTTATTAATGAGTCTTAGACCGTTTGAAGCTATAACCTTTTTTGTCCAGTTTGAACTGATATCTTACTGAAATTCAAAGAAATATCAGGGAAGATTTTAGGTCATACAATATCTGTTCCATTCAGTAATCAGAAATCCATCTCTGTCATCACCATGAAAAGAGAGTGGACAACAGATTTTTAACTAGAAGACTAACAAAGACATTTTTTATGCTGGACTTTTTTATGATTTGTGTAGCAAGGACTTTATAAGATTAAGTCCTTATTGAAAATCTTTATAGACTGTTGCAGTTAAGTATTTGGCAGCAGTTCTGTTTTAAGGCTAAACCAATAAAATATAGTGCTCTAAAACTGGCTGAAGAGCTAGTTAATTTCTACAGTAGCACTATTTTTGTGTTTTAAGTACACCTATGAGCAAGTTTTTCTGCGACTTGTTTTCATCTGGGAAGCAAGATAGTTCTTCCCCTCCCCCACTCTATCATGATAATAAACAGACACATAGAGAAACATAAGACCATATACAAATGCATGTCCAGCGTTAGCACTTAGAATTATATTAGCTGAGGGAGCAAAGTGGTTTAGTTTATTAAGCCAACAGTATACAAAAAAAATTCAAATGTTAGGCTACATGAGCTCCTGTTCTGTTAATATTAAATTGATGTATACAATACAGCCAGTAATTTCCCAAGGGAAGGTCAGGTACTCTTCAAGCTTCAGCAGTTTTGTGTTTGTACCTGTCTGTTCGCCCCTGGAGATGTGTCACACCATTAACTTACTCTAGGTTATCAGTATGCAGAACAACAAGGCTTTTGTATTTCTTCCATTTGGCCAGCAGATTTTGAGTCAGTCTTGCCAAACTAATTTCATCTAACTTAAAAAGTCTCTTTTATGTTTTACTTTGTACATATGGAATGCAGACTGTGTCTTTATTATATTTTATTTGAATAGGAATGTGGACTGCCTCCGATAGTGTGATTCTCAGCCACTATCTAGTTACATAAATTAAAATACTGAAAACAGTGCCCTGTAGAAAACAGATTAAATCAAGATTTGTGTACTGTAAATGGGGGAGTTATTAATGATGACATTAACTGGTATCAGGAAAAATCGGGGAAGGGCATTAATTATTTTAGACAGCTGCATTTATTTATATATATATATATATATATATATATATATATATATATATATATATATATATATATATATATATTGTGAAAAGCCTGGATTTTGGTAAAAGCACGAGCAGACCTAGTGTTGGAGGAAAAGAAATACAGATATTGGAGCTTATAAAAACTGGCTTTGCAGATACTGTGAAGCAAGTGAGAAGATATAGTCAAGAGCAGCTGAGGCGAAGTTTAGTAAAACAGCGAAAAGTTAAATGATTGAAGAACAGTAAGTGTGCTACAGATGACTAGAGAGTCCTACAAATGACAGTTTATAAATGTTTGCAGTGCTGTAACTAGGGTGGGGTGAAGGGCATAGCTGCACTGCATGCAAACAGTCAAGGTACAAACTTGGTAGTGCTGAAGAGTTGGCAACAAGGCATGAGAGAAGTGCCAGTATTTTGATATTCTGCTGAAATGAATGCCTTTAATAGCTTAACTGTAACACTGAGCCTATTTTTAAGCATTCAGCTGTAGAAGATTTTTTTCAAACTTTTTGGTCCTCAACTTTGGGTTGGTGGGGGGTGCCATCCTGGAGCACTGCCCAGAGTACCAAATGGCCTAGCTACGGCTCTGAATGTGTGTACAGATTAACATCTGTACAGTTAGTAGCAACCAGTCATAGACACAGTAATACTCAGTTATTAATATTTACAGAAGTTCATGACAAGCCACACAGTTTTGTTTTCCATTGTTTCTGTAGCCAGTGTAATCTGAGTGGAGTTTGTAGTGAAAAGAGGAGAGCATATTCCAAAATGATGAATAGGAGCCCTTTATGAATTGCAAATTTTGCATCACTGCTCAGTGAATGCGACATTCCGTAAGCAGCATAAATAAAGCCTGAAACTAAAGAGTGAGTCCTTTCAAGATTTAGATAAAACAGCTGTTGAAGTCATGGCAGAAGTCAAAATATTTGTAATTACCATCAGTTTTAGTTTTAATGAATGCAAGTGAAGACAGACTTCTTAGTGCTTGGAAATTTTACTTATCATAGCAAAATATCAAAAATCATAAATTTGCTTTTATCTACATTTATCGTAGACTATTTTGATAAAATCCCACCATTAGTAAGAGAGAAGGGAAGTGTTGACGGCGAGCATAAGCAATCACTACATTTGACTGATTAAGACCAGAGAAAGAACCAGATCATTTTTGTAGAGATAAGTTGCTATAAGAATGTCAAGGGGAAAATGAGATAAAGAACATTGTAAACAGTAAAGAACCAAGGACTAGGACTTGAGGCATCCTCATGTGGATAGATACAAGCGGAAATGAGTAAATTAAGGTCTCCTAAATATATGCTGGGACTCGAATATGTTATTAATGTTGAGATAGGATGTAAGTTGTACATGCCCAAAAGTTTCAAGCAGTTCTGCAAGTAGGATCAATGTAGCAATTCATTAATAGTTTCTGATTACATCCTTTTGCCCTTCTTTAGGAATAGGGGTGAAGTGAGCAATTTTCCACAGCTTTCAGATAATGGCTTAATTTAAAGAGGATCTTACAAATAGCCACACCAGGGATGCTATCTGGTGGATGGCCACCTTCAGGATATTAATTGGAAGTCCACTTTCTCCAATGTGTTACATGTCTTTTTATAGTCAGTAATGGTTTCAAGACTGGACATTTCAAAGGAAGATAGAGAAGAATTTTGCAAGTTGTTGCAAGGTCCATTTGGGGCCTGCATAAGTAGGGGAGCTTATTGGGGTACCAAAGTAAGTGGCAAAGTTATTACTGATGAATTTATACCATATCTGGGTCATACATTCTTACCAGATTCCTCATTTAGCCATGTGCTTAGTTCTTACCAGAACTTTTTGCTATTGAAAAGGGATCATTATAGAAAGTCTCCTAAATGACTGCTTTTAACAGTTCTAACTAAGGCTTTATACTCCCTGCAAAAGGATTTATAAGAAAATAGAGTGAGTTTGACCCTGATGGTACAATAGACTAACCAGTGTTTGTCTCTTTCCAAGATCAGAACCTTGAATTGAGGTAAAAAACAATGCATTAAATATCATAAGCCTCTTGGTTTTCTTATAGTACAATGCTTGTCTAGATTAGAGAACAGAAATTTCTGGAAGTAGGTAAGTGACTGGCCTCTGACAAGGGTCATCAGTTATAGAGAGACACTCTATGGTTACATTTATATGCAAGAAGTCCTAAAGGTGTTTGAAGTTAAATTATCTAGATGTGACTAGACAAGGTGAAACTCTTGTTTGTTCATCTCTCCTTATGCACCAAATTAGCAATATCCTCTAATGGAGTCAGACTGGATACTGGATTTGAGTACATGATCGGGCTAGCTGATTGCTACCCAGTCCAGTACGATATATCTGTCAGTGGCAGAATCAGTCTTTGTTGGCAAGGATGTGCGTTAGTAAAAGGCCCTTTGTTACCTTTGCAGATATTCGTGAGAGAACCTTCAAGAAAGCAACATCCAGTACTATTAACTCATGCTCTATACCACTCCCTCACCATTAGTAAATCAAATTGGCTCCCAAGAGAGGGCAGGGCCTCTTCCCTTCTTAACACCCTTCTAATACATGCTCTTCATATTGCCTTAAGAGGCACTGATAACCTGCTCACCTACCCTGGTTATGCACTTGTATTCTTCCGGTGGCTGAAAATTCTGGAATAACATCCCCCCAGATATACATAACTCTTCTACTCTACACGACTTTAGTAAATCCCAAGAAAAATACAGCAGAGATAATTACCATTGTCATTGTTTGATAAAGGATAATAAGCAATATATTTTTTCCTTCATCACTCTGACCAAACTCCTAATCTAATGTCAGTTGATACAAATTTCTGTGCATACTCTCTTATTTGTATTTATTTATCCTTTGTTGACTGGTTAGTTCCACTAGCTCTTTTAGGGGATACCCGAGGTGGCATTGAAACTACTAGGGAAAATTTGGTCAGGGTTTTTGGGAACTTCCTACTTTTTTTAATAGGTTCCATGGGATCTTTTACATCCACCTGAACTACCACCAACTCAAGCAGATGGGGGCTTCAGTTTAACATCTCAACCAAAGGACGACACCCTCAGGAGTGCAGCACCCTCCCCCTCCCCTTATGCTGCACTGTAATCACTGTACCTGGTGTGGGAATATAACCCACAACCTTCTGCTCATAAGGTGTGTGTTCTACTTGCTGTGCCACTGACAGTGACAATATACAAATCTTATACTAGCGATTTCTGCATGCAGTGTAAATATCCAACTTTCCTAACCTGTTACACCTACTTTCTTTCAATACATTAGAATCCTGACCTCCCCATTCCCCAATACTAAACCTACAAATGTGATCATATATATGTCCCCATTCTCTACTACTCCCTAAAAATTACTTTATCATTGAATTCTGAGTGCACTGATGTATGGTGCAAATATTGTTGTGCATTTTTTACAGCAGTGTTTTACGCTTGTGTCTTCTTGATCAAACCTAATTTATATCTTGTGTTTCTTTCCTTGATTTTCACAGTCATTGCATGCTGATTGGCCTAGGTCATGCCTGAAAAGGCCCTTGGACCAGTGTGCTAACCTGATTAACAAATGTCAAATAAAATGGGTCCATGAGGTAAGCTTAGTTAGGCTACCAGGAAGGTACCTATGAATATTTTTTTCTTCTTTGTGGTAAAATTTGGGTAAAATGTCTCTCTGCAGATTCTGAAAATGGAAATGAACTGGGAATTTTGAAGCCTGAAGTAAGTCCTTTACATACAGAACCAATCCAGCATTTCATTTGTATAGTGTATCAGCTCTCAGTAGGATACAACCAGGGACATAAATATCATAGCTAAAAATGAAAGACTACAAACCCATTTCTGATGATCCACAAAAATCATGGCTGAATAGCACTAACAAAGATTCCAACTTGGGATAATTTACAAGTAACACTTTTAACAATGACATGTACTATGGATCCGCCACATAACCCATGCACTCAGGTCACTCCACAACAAGTACAAATATGACTCTGTCATTGTCCATGTTGGTGTGAATGACCTGAGACGTACCACCCTGGACTACATGAAAAGAGACATGGAAGAGCTCTCCGATCTTGTAGCCCAGGCAGGTATGACCCTAGCCCTGAGTAGCATTCTGCCATCGCCCAGAATGATACCACAGTACAAGGACAAAATGATTGACTTCAGCAATTGGCTAAGCTTCTGGTGTCATTGTAAGGGGATCCAGTATCTGTCTGCTTGAGATGACATGGTTGACAGACCACGATGCTTTGCAGGGAGATGATCTGCACCTGTCGCCCCTGGGATTCCGGATACTGGCTAAGGCTCTTGCTGCCCCTATAGTGCCTTTTTTTAGGCAAGGTTCAAATAACAAATTCACCACCATAACAGGAACAGGCAAGCAAAAACTGAGGGTAATGCTACTCAATGCTAGAAGTCTAAATCTCAAAATGCACTCACTCGAGGCACTCCTTAAAATGGAGAACATCAATATCTGTGCAGTGACTGAGACGTGGTTCAAGGCTCCAGAGAGCACCTCTGCACTACCAGGCTATAACTCATACCATACTTTTCGGTCACGTAACCTGGACCGAAACACCAAAGGTGGAGGTGTGTCCATATTCATTAAGGATATCCACACCTCCAGGCTAGTTGCTCAGCATAATGCATCCGAGGTTATCCAAGTGCCACTAACTCTGGGCAAAACTGCAATCCAAATTGTAGCTTGCTACAGATCCCCCACCATGCCCCAGGATTCCCACTCCTCTTTTCTTGATGTACTGGTAAATATTAGGGTTCAACCAAACACCCTAATAATGGGCGACTTCAACTACCCCACCATTAACTGGGAAAACTACTCCTGTACCAACTCCTTAGCTCAACGCTTTCTGGAATTCATAAACTCCAATGCCCTGGATCAACTTATCCACACCCCCACCAGGGGCAACAATATCCTAGACCTAGTCATTACGAACATGAGTGACCGTTGTTCCACACCTGAAGTCAACTCCTCGTTGGTCCGCTCTGACCATAAGCTAATCACCCTTGATATCCGCATCCCACCCCCACCCCCCATTATGGAAACCACAGGAAAAACTTTCTCCAATGCCAACTTCATGCTTCTTAAGACAGAAGTGGTGAACTTCATGACACCCATGCAGATGGACAATACAGTTACAACTGCTGAATCCTACACAAATGCACTCTATAAGCACTGTGGTCCCCTGGCATAAACAAACTGTAGAACAGAAGGAAGAAACTGTTTCAAAAGAGAGTAAAATCCCATGAGTGGAGGAGCTCCCTGGTCAGCCTCAGTAAGAAGCTGAGTTCCCTTATAAGATCCTCCAAAGCTAGCTACGAAAACAAAGTCACCACTAATTCCAAGGACAACCACAAAGCATTCTATAGCTATGTCAAGAATCTCAATGGCAACACCCAGATCTGCTCTGAGTTACAGGAGAAAGGCATGAAAATTACAGAACCAACTGATATTGCCAACATCCTGGCAGATAGGTTCAGTGCTAACTTTATCCCCCTCTCACCCCCTACAGGGCCCATATCTATACAGGAAGAATGCATAGTCCCTGTAATCACAACTACGCAGGTAAAAGCTGCACTCTCTAAAGCCAAAAACACAGCATCCATGGGACTGGACAACATCCCAGGCTGCGTTTTACACAAACGTCAGAACGAACTGGCTCCTCACTTAAGCACCATGTTCAATAATAGCCTCACATCAGGCTTTGTGCCCACTGAATGGTGCACAGCAACAGTTATCCCACTCCACAAAGGGGGAGCCACCACTGATCCCGGGAACTATCGACCTATTAGCCTGACAAGCCTGGTCTGCAAGGCTATGGAACGTATCATCATGGTACTCATAAACAAAGACATTGGTAACCTCCAAACTCTGGATCCCATCCAGTTCGGGTTTGTAAAAGGCAGATCATGCCTCCTGAACCTGATCGACTTCATTGAGGCAGTCACCAAAGCCGTAGATGAGGGTAAGGTGGTTCACACAGCCTATCTTGACCTCGCCAAGTCTTTTGACACCATCCCCCATTCTGGAATTATAGCTAAACTCACTAAACTAGGTATAAATCCCTATGTCATAAGATGGGTTGCCAACTGGCTCACTGACAGAACCCACACTGTAAAAGTTGCAGACTCCAAATCTGACCTCAAAGCAGTGACAAGTGGAGTACCACAGGGTTCTGTCCTGGGACCTTTCCTGTTTGGTATCTACTTCTCTGAAGTACAGACTAACACAGAAGGCCTCTGGCTAATGAAGTCTGCAGATGGCTGCAAACTAGGAGCCATAGTCAAGTCCCCAAATGATGTGGACATCCTACAGAAGGGCCTCGCTGAGACAGATGCCTGGTGTCAGAGCCATGGCCTCAAACTCAATGCCAAAAAGTGCAGTGTCATCCCCTTTGGTAAAAACTCTGTACCCATGAACTACCATATAGGCAGCAATCTACTTAACACAGAATGTGTGATAAGAGACCTTCGGACCCAGGTGGACAGTAGTCTCTCCTTTGATAGTCACATCACCACAGTAGTCAGGAAGTCCTTCTATGTGGCACACCTCATCATAAAAGGGTTTTCATCCAGGAAAAAAGAGGTCATTGTTCCCCTCTACTCGACACTCATTAGACCCATTATAGAGTACTACGCCCCTTTTGGAATGTACCTCACAAGACATCTGCAGCAGCTGGAAAGGCCACAGAAGTACCTTACAAAGAAGATTACTGACCGCAAACAAATGCCCTACACTGACCACCTCAAAAAACTCCAGCTTTATTCTATAGCATATCGCCTACTCTGAGGTGATCTCTGCCTAACATATAAAGCTATGTCAAAAAACCCAGAGCTGTTGAACATGCTACACCTAAAGAAATCCCAATCCCTCCGAGCTACATGCTCTAGGGACCTAAACCTTGTCAC
Organism: Protopterus annectens; assembly: GCF_019279795.1. Classification (NCBI taxonomy): domain Eukaryota; kingdom Metazoa; phylum Chordata; order Ceratodontiformes; family Protopteridae; genus Protopterus; species Protopterus annectens. Next base: position 534,554,333 of record NC_056747.1, on the reverse strand, counting down.
CACAATAAACAGGACAGGCTGGAGGCATAATTCCTGTCCCAGAGACTTCCCATACTCTGGAACAGGCTACCCATCTATCTCGAGCAAAGTTCTTCATTAGCACTCTTCAAGAAAAATCTTGATGAGTGGATGAGAAATAGGAAATACACCCCGGGGATCACTTCTGTGTCTCTGCTTGACAGTGGCACAGGAAAATAAATTTCTTGGGTGGCGTAAGCCAGGGAACCTTGTTGGCTAGGCTTACATAGGCCCTTGGGCCAATAGCCTAGTACCTACCTATGAGTACCTACCTATGAACCTACTAATTTAAACCATCTTATCAAAAAATAGATGAGTTTATAGTTTGGAGAGCAGGTTATATAGGTTGGCCAGGATTAGAGTGAATGTCGTCACTGCAAAACAAGTCTTTCATTATGAAAATAAAGCTTGTTAATAGTAATTTGGCCTGAAGGATCTTCTCCTTGGCTTTTGTGGAACACATTTTAGGCCTCTTGAAATGTAAGAGGGGGATGCTGAAGAGGAAGCCCATTGCTTATTCCAATGCTCTACTTTCAAGAGCAGGATTATCACATCAGAAACATTGAAGTGCAGTAGCAGCCACTATAAATGTTCTTAATGTGAATTTTGTACTTCTGAACTTTGGTGTTTCTGCTTCAGAGTATTTTTCACAGATTTTCAGGGCCTAAGTTATAGGGAGACAGATGTTTGGGGTTGGGTTTTACTGTGTAAACTGAAGTTGCAGTGTGACTACATTACCTTTCAGTGTAAAATGCTGTGGATGGAGATTGGGCTCACTTTTCTCTTTTTTTTCATAGCTGTGCAACTATGGAATTAGTATAATTAAGTAACGGTGCTGTAGTGGGGTAAAATTCTCATGGGGCATCATATTGGGGGCTTTCCTCCTGCAAAAATTCTTTAGTTTTATGTGCATTGTTGTTTCTCATATGCAGATGCCATTTTTCTCAGTGTTTTGACATCAGTTGCTGTTGACTGTAGTGTTAAGTCATGGATCTGTGTGAAAAAGCTAGACTCCATTATGGCAGAAAAAGGTGGGGTGCCTGCAGTGATAAGTTATGAGTGTTACCATAATAACCATTAAGATTAGTTAATAACATAGGAATGGTAAGATTGACAGTGACTGATATAACATGTAAAAGGATGGGTAACAGAAATGGAACTAGTAAAAGTGAATGAGACAGTATGTTTTAATGGAAGAAGGGTAACAGTTTCTTGAGGTAATTATTTGCAGGGAAAGGAGCAAAGATGGGGCTACTGAAGGATGGGTGTACATGTTACCCTCCAAGACTGAGGGGGCAGACTCAGTTATTACAAAGCACCAGCTTAGATGGAAGTAAGGGAGTGGAGTTTGAGCAAATGTGGGTGCTAGGCAGCGACAAGAGCAGAGTACAGGAGATAGATGTCCCTGACTGAGAAATTACTGGAAAGAAAAGGAAAGAATGGAGCAACAAGAAGCAAGTAGGAATAGTAGAGTAGGGTAAGGAATTTTATTGCTACTTAAAGGAATAATGCACAGTTTCACCAAACCACATCCACACCAGCTGCAGTTTAAAATGCAGAAGCTTACAACTTGGTAGCAAATGGAATAAGCAGTAGGAAAATAAAAGTAAAATAGTCTGAGATAAGCAAAATAAGAATGGTGGTAAGCACTAGGTAAATAGTGCAAGCTTATATGCAACAGAGTAATAACAAACATTATCTACATGACACAGAGAGCTAAAGCCCTAACTGAGATCCAAATTACATGGGACTGGCTAGAGGAGGAGGAATTAGTGAGGAGGGTGGGAATAAGTAACCTATACTGGTCACCTATCTGGGAAGCTGTGGTGGTGCAGCGGTTAGCGTTGCTGCCACACAGCAAGAGGTTCTCTGGTTCGATCCTCAGCTGGGGTGCCTTCTGTGCGGAATCTGCATGTCCTCTCTGTGGTCTCGTGAGTTTCCTCTGGGTGCTCCGGTTTCCTCCCAAAGAAATGCTGTAGGTGGATTGGACACTCTACAATGTCCCTAGGTATGAGTGTGTGTGTGTGTGCCTTCTGTGGGAGGTTGGGCGCCAGGCTGGCAACTTGACACCGTAAAACTCCACTGCCAATCATGAGCGGACAGGTGATCCACTGTGGCGATTCCTAACCGGGAAAAGCCGAAAGAAGAAGAAGAAGCTGGTCACCCAACTTTTCCAATGGTTGCATATCTATTTAATTTTCAATTAGGTATGGTCTGCGATTGGATATTTTGTGGTGTTTTAATGATTTATAAGGGACTTATTTGGACCTTTTTTATTATACATTGATAAAGGCTTGTGTGGGCTGAAACTGGTCTGTCTACCAATAAAGGTTTATCTTTTCCCCATTTGGTACTGGCTGTTTGATTTGGGATATATTGTTCATTTGAGCCTTTGCACCTGCCTTCTGAGTGAAAGTTTTGTTGCTGCTTCTTGTTTCTTCCCCTTCACTGGTGGCTTTTGGGGTATGCACATTTCTGTGCTTGGTGTTCCATGCTTTCAGGCATCATTGGTGCACCTATTTTCTTGAAGTTGGCCTTTTTATCATCAGAAATCATTTGCCAGTAAGACAAACAGTTGATATTGTGGCATAAAGGTTTTTCTATATTTATGGATAGCCCTTTGGTTTCATTTGAGAAGTGTATCGGTCATTTTGGATGTTGAAGTGCTCCATGCTGTTGGCATTTTTTGTATATCGCTGTTTTTTGGTATCATTCCTTATTTTGTTGAATGGGACATTCATGGTGTCTGCCAAGTAGACGAGGAGTTTTCATTGAGGTTTATAAGGGCGTTTTTCTGACAACACCTGGATTATATCTGGACGCCATTTTTGCCTCGTAACAAAGTAGGAGCCTTTCTATGATGGTGTTTCCATTTTTTGAAGGTGATATTTATCAGATCTACTAGACAGACGAGATGTGCTCCATTGAAGACTATCAGGGTGTGTCTTTCTGGCAATGCTCGGGTTACATTGGGATGCCAACTTTTTTTCAAAATAAGGTTTGAGCTATATTGTTCCATCAATGGGCTTGTTAATGGATATGGGCTCTGCTTAACTAGCAAACATTGTGTTGAACTTATTCTGTATTAAGTGACAATGCAAACTATGGGGCCTTTTATAACTACCAACATCGTGATCTTGTGAACCTGTTTTGGACCTTTTCAGATATTCATTTCTTTAAGCGTTTCAACATTAAATATTTTTTGTTGCCTTATATGATAATTGGCAGCAATACAATATTTTGTCATAAGATATGGTGTGTATTAGGTTACACCCAGTTCTTCAATTTTCATAAAGATATACGGATGTATGGTGACATTTGGCCTTTTAGATCACTTATTTTATGTTCATGCTTTTGAATGTTATAAGGATCCAACTACTGAGAAGACGCATATGCATACAATAAGCTTTTTGATGAATATAGGCTCTGTTTAACTTGCGGACATTGTGTTGCACCCATTTTGTATTAAGTGTCAATGCAAGCCATGGGGTCTTTTATTACTGTCAACTTTGTGGTTTTGTGAACTTGTTTTTGGACATTCTCAGACATTTACATTTATATTTTTCAAGCGCTTAAATATTATATATTTTTGTTGCTTTATACGCCAATTGGCAGCAAGACAATATTTTGTCATGCGATATGATATGTATTAGGTTACACCTGTTTCTTTAATTATTGTAAAAATATACGGATGTATGGTGACATTTGGCTTTTATGCCCATGTTTTTGAATGTTATAACACTCTGACTATTGGGAAGATGCATATACATATATAGTGACATTTGACGTTTTACTGTCTATTTTTGTGCATGTTTTTGAATGTAATTCAGGCTTGGCCTGTCTTATGTTTGTAATTGTTATTTATTCTACAGATTTCTGAGTTGTTGGACAAAAAGCTGTAACTTAACATAATGTGTTAGTTTTATACTACTAAGGGGTTCTAGACTAGGACCTTATATTTCCTGTTGTTTTTGCTTAACTGTGACGTTTATAGTGTTAGTTTGGGCCCCCTTTTTGGATTATCTATTTTCAATTACATCATTGTGTTTTGCTTTAATAGCAATTTGGTGTTTGACATTATATGAACGACAATTGTCAGCTGTATAATATGGATTTGTTAACTATCTTAAGGGGTCTTTCAGCCAATAAAGAGGATACTGATATTTTTGAATCTAACAGAGTTCAATCACAAGCAGGAAATTCTGATACAAGAGAGCATGACAATTGTAAAGTTTTGTTTGATAACATTTTCAAGAACATGAAAGCTTTAAGGTCCTGTGTCTGGCATGTTAAGCTTTTTAAAGCTTACATGGAAAAAGGTATAACACCTAGGGGGTTGAGAATTCGGATTAAGCCCCTTGTGGGTGAACCGGACCCTACTTTGCTCACCGCCTGGTCCAACATACAACAGAATTCCTCTATGGAATTTGTTAAAGCACTACATTCATTTTATGAGTGTAAGGTTGATAGTCTTATTTTAGACATAACCAAAATTTGTCAAGAGGCCTCCAAATTTGAGAATTCACCCACATATAAAGAACATCTTAAAAACGTAGTGGTGATTCATTAAGTTTTGAAAAGGAATTAAGAGAACGGAAAATCCATAAATATAATAGGGATTGTCATGATTATAGTGAGGGTCATCCTTTTGAAGCTAGAAAAAATGTCAAATTTGTTAATAAGGAAGGTTTTACCCTGGGACAAAAACATAAAAGGAAATCTATTTTAAAGAAATCAGGTAGTGAAACATCGGGGAATGAGGGCTCTTCCCATACAGACACAAAAATGGAGAATACACAAACATTACCAGTGCATAAGCAATTTTTTTTCCAATGAGAGTGAAACGGGGGGGACCACAACCCTTTAGGGGGAAGAGAAAACAGGGTGGACGCAAACACAAATCTAAACGTCACCTGAGGTCTAACTCTTCATCTGTGGTGTTATCTAAGCTTGAATATGATGTACTGAATAAAGGCCTCAATTTCATCCCTGGCTTTTTTGTTTCATAAAATGATTTTGTGGAGGACTTGTTGTCTTTTTGTAGGATACTCAGTCTTAAATTGCCTGCCATAAAGCCCAGCAACCCTGAGCCAATAATCTACTGGCTGACCAGTTGCCCAGCTTGGGTTACCTGGGATAGCTCAGTTAAATGAAGCTGGATGTAAAACCGATCAACCTGCCAAACATGAACTAAGAATTGCTACACTCATTGTAGGTTCACTGACAAGATACAGCTTAGAAGTGGATGACATGATGGTAAGGAGGAAGCTAGACTTCCTTTGTATCTAGGAGACAAGATGGAAGGGCAATGCAGCAAAGACACTTGGCTTGGGAGCCACTGTCTACTACTCAGGAGGAGGACAGGCTAGAAATGGTGTGGAAATTGTGGTGAGGGATGTCATCAGAATTAGTTACAGACTCATGGCAATCAGAGTCCAGTGTAAGGATAGGGCAGTATTCATAATTTCAGCCTAAGCCCCTCAGCAGGGTTGTAAAAGTGAGAATTCACTCAGCAGTTGCAGGACAACATGAATTGGTGTTGATAATGGGTGAGTTGAATGTACATACTGGGACAAACAAAATAGGATATGAGTACTGCTTGGGTCCACATGGGTGGGGCAACAGGAATAAAGAAGGAGGAGCTATGATGGTTCAGCAAGAGAGACAATTACAAGATCACATACAAGATTGGCCAACATGCAACTCAGGTAGACTGCCTTCTAGAGCAGTGATGTAGAATCAGTGATTGCAAAGTCATCCCCAGTGAAACAGTCAGCTCACACCATAAACCACTGGTTGCCACAATCAGCTGCAAGCTCTGGTCAGAAAAGGCTCTAAGGTCAACAGAGATCAGACTGATGACCTGGAAGTTAACTGGAAAGAAAGCACAACTTTCAAGGAATTACTCAGCGCTCTAGCACCTCAAGAAGAAGAGGAAATAGGCGAAGTTGAAGAAGAATGGCAGAACATCAAAAACAGCATGTGTAAGGAATACAGAACAGATATGTGGCTAAGCCAGGTATGGAAATAAAATGCAAAAGGAAAGCTTGCAGAAGAAGTCTTCAAAAAAAGAAGGAGTACAGCAGAAAGTGGGAAATCGAAAAAACAGACCAGGCTGGTAAGCGTGGTTGTTAGCTAACAAAGAGGGACAAGGCATCAGAGGTATTCTAACAGCTTCTGGAAAGTGACTCAGTAGATGGCACAAAGAAACTGTAAAGAGTTGCAAGGCAAAGACAGAAAGGTAAAGCAGGTGGTCAGACACCCTTCATAAGTGATGCTAGCAACAACCACCAGTCCACAAAACATCAAAGGCAGGTGGAAGGATTACTTCCAGCAGCTTCTGAATGAAGAAAACCCCACAGAAGCTGTACTTCCCCAGATACAGCCTAGGATGAGAGAAGAAGGTGAGAACAACACTGAAGAAAATGGGAAGGGAAAGCAGCAAGCTTAGATGAGGTCAACTCATTTATAATAAATATGTTGGGTGAGGTAGGGGAGAAACGGCTCCTGAGGGTAGTCATAGTAGCATGGAGATAAAGGCATACTACAGATAACTAGAGCATAGGCATACTAGGGCTAGTGTTCAAGGACAAAAAGGACATTCACAACTTTGGGCAGTATAGGGGTATCAAACTCCTATCACACTGCATGAAAGTTCTAAAGACAGTGATTGATAGTTGAATACACAGCATAGTAGAAAGTTCAGATTCAGATCAAGATGCAGAGTCATTTGCAGTTAGTCAGATACCTGAGACGTTACTCCAGATGAGGAAAGAATCTCACTAGTCATTCCTTGACTTAGAGAAAGCATATGACAAGGTCCCAAGAAAGCTGATTTGGGCAGTCCTGTGGTGGTTTGAAGTCCCAGAAACATTGGTAGAATTAGTGCAGGCTATGTGCAAGGATCCAATGATTCGAGTATGAAAAGTGTTCAGTTTCACAGAGGGGTTCCCAGTGAGAGTAGGTGTGGATCAGAGTTCAGCTCTGCTGTTCATACTGGTGATGGACTAAATTAGCAAACAGGTCAAAGGGGACAGATAAATAAAGTTGCTGTATGCAGACGAAGTGGCATTGCAGGCAAACTCTGCGCAAGAATGTCAGCAAAGGACAGGGAAATGGAATGCAAACAGAAGGTACATGGGATGAAACTGAGTACAGATATGACAGTTGTAGTGACCGCAAATGGGGAAATCAGAAGAAGCTGAGAATTGAGATAGAAGGGAAAATAGTGGAACAGGTTAACAGCTTCAAGTATCTGGGAGGGGTGGTTCAGGAGAAGAGAAGACTGAATGAAGAGGTCAAAGCTAGAATCAGAGGGGCTGCAGCCAACTTGCACAGAATGTCGGGTATAGTGTATGACAGAAGAATTCCACAGAAGTTGAAAAGTAAGGTGCAGAAAACACTAATGTGACCAGTACTACTGTCTGGTACAGAAACATGGGCAGTAAAGGCGCGTCTATATCATCTTGTCGAACGGCGATATGATCGTAAATGCCGGACATCGAAATTGTTCTTGTGGGGGACTGCACCTCCCACACCCCCCACTAATTATATATACCAACTCCGAGATTGCACTACAGTGAGGAAAGGGCAAATTACCTGATCCTCACTGTACCACGATCCCGCAACAACACTTTCAATTTTGGCATTTGCGATAATATTGCCGTTCAACATTTTCAAAATTCGATAACGTGAAGTTGACCCGTAAAGGCAGACCAACTGAGGTAGCTAGAGATGATGGAGATGAACTGCCTGAGACAGGTGGTAAGCCACACACTGTGGGGCCCATGAAGAAATGAAGACATAACAGCAGAAGCCAAAGTAGCAGCAATTGCAGAAAAGATCAAAGAGAATAGACTACAATGCTTCAGGCACATATCCAGAAAAGCAGAGGACAATCTGGTAAAGAAGATTTGGGACAGACAGGAAGAAGGTAAGAGAAAATAAAGATATCCAGCAAAGAGGTGGATAGATTGTGTGAGAGAAGAACTATGACAGTCAGGCATGAGTTCCAAAGAAGTTAGGAGAGTGACATCAAGCAGGGGCAGATGGCAACAGTTAACACGACACCTCAACCTCCATATAAAAAATGGGAAAAAGGGTGATGATTGGCCATCTTTGAAAGGGGAATGAATGTACCTTATATATATATATATATATATATATATATATATATATATATATATACATGTCATACTGCCTGTTAACACTAAGTTGCTTAGCAGTTCAGTGATGCCGACGCAGTACAGTACCCACCAGTGGAATGTTAATTCAGCAAGTTGTTAATGCAGAGAAGTGGACCTTGCCCCTCAGCATAGTCACAAAGCATGCGTTTAGATGGGGTGCACTGTGTAAACAAAGAGAAGATGATCTGAGTAATGTAATTGAGTTACAACAAGCATTAAACTGCAGGAGTAAATTAAGATCAGCTGGTAGTGCTGTTACACACCAGCAGATGCCACCTTCAAGGTCATGAAGATGTTCACCTATTGTATTTCACACGGCATAAAGTTTCAGCTGGGGTAAAATTAATTAACAAGTATTGCAATAGCAGTGATCAACCGTAGTTGAAACAATTCTATATTAAAAGTTAATTTCATTAAAAAGTCTTTAAGCAAAAATGGAAATTAAAGAAATTATAATATGCTGAGGATGAAGTTTCAGAAAGTTAAAACTCTTCAAGGCAGTGAATTGCACCTATGTATAATCATGTACCTGTGTATAATCATGTGCCTTGATCTTTTTCATGTGCGTGCTTCATTGGATATTCAAAGCGGTATTAATCCATTAACGTGGATAATATTATCCACATAAGCATTTGAGTAAGTACAGTCATTTCAGAGATGTTTGAAAGGGTAGGAAGAAGGGGAACCTATCAAAAAGCATTTAAGCTGGGTACAATTGCAATAGTTTTTCAAATGTCAAGGAAGACCCAGACAGAAGGATGTACTTATAATCTGAGTTAAAAAATTAGAAACAAAGGCATCACAAGCATAAAAAAACTTCATTAAGGGACCATCTGCATCTGGTTTACCACATTTAGGAACATTCTTCAAGAGTTTGTCAGTCTCTCTGATATGGCATGAAAGGAGATGGATGAAGAACAGTAGACAGATAACAAGTGAATGTGTGCAATCACAGACTCATTGGATGACATTTACTAGGAAGGGTTGGCAGTGGGGGTAGAAAACTGCTTTATAAAGTAGATACACATGGACCAGAACAGGTTTCTCCATGGCTGCCTATCAGTGCAAAAGTAGATTAGATCGTGTGACCAGTTAACTTCTTTCCAAAATTTTCTGAGCTATAAAATATGGTGTTTTACTTGTTAAAGAAGAAAGAGGAGTTTGCCTGTTTTGCTAGTAGTTTATCTTTATTATGTAGTGTTATGCATGTGTTCCAGTCACTTGCACAATGTGGTCTTTCAATTAATTTATTTTTCTGAGGGCCTTTACCCCATACCCCTCCCCTTCTTCTGTATCCACTTTGTTATAACTATCTTCAAAGTCATTAAGCCTTCCTGTAAGTTATATTATGAATGAAAGTTCCATTTTTCTGACTGGTCCTGTCCAAACGGCCTGCAAGGACTTATTCCTTGCCTGAACAAGTGGAAGCCATTGTCCATTTTCATCACTGCAATACAATTCAATTTGAAGACCTGAAATCACCCAAAGAACTCTGCATTGAAAATAACCACAGTGGCATACCTACAGTCATAATGAGGATGATTCTATCCAAATCTCTCAGTGGCCAAAACTTTAAAGAATAGCCAGATTTTCCATCACTTCTTTGTTTTTTCTTCATAAAATGTGTTTTTTTTCTGGGAAATTATTGCAGATTGAAGTAAGTAAATAATGACAGGCATTTGCATTTCAGGCTTTGAATCCTTCAGAAAATGCAAGCTAATAAAAAGTTTGTTATTCTAGGAACTTTCTAAGAGCAATATTTAAAATTTGCCCCTGATTTTGAGCCTTTGTCCTCATTGCTTTTGGCTTTATCCAGATTTCTTATACTTAAAGGTTGAAAGGTATGCTTCTATCATACAGTTTTTGTTCACCTTTTGTTTGGTGTGTTTCAGAGGACTAGGCTAATCTTTTCCTGTTTAGACGATTGTGGAGCACTAATGTGGTTTGTTTAGATAAAATATGAAATAATATTAAATATTATTACTAATATCAATGAAGTTTTTATGAAATAATTGTAATACTTCATTGAGGTTAAATGTCTGCAATACTACACTTTCATATGGAAATATATGTAAATATGTTACTTTTTCTGTGTGTCATATGTCTGTGTCAAAAGAACCTGTGCTATTTTAATTTTGTATGGAAAATATCAATGTATAAGAAGAAAATTAATTTGTATTATTATTGTCAGGTATTGTACACATGTATTTGCCTAAAGACTCATGGCTTTAAAACAGTCCTTGAACCAGTCCACTTCCATAATTAATACAGTTTAAATAAATTGCTTATTTTCTGTTAGATCCTCTGTCTGATTATGCCCCATATATTAACTGCATCCTTAGCTTAGCAGTTGGCTTCTGACTGAAAATCAGTAGGCAAGCTATTTATTAGTAGTTTAAAGTCAAAATAGTGAAGACGAACCACAAAATCCAATCAGCACACAGTCAACCCAAGGAATCCACGGCTTGTCCAGGGATATAAAAGGTTTATTGAAATTTAACAAAATAGTTCCAATGACAATAACGAACACCAGAGGTTAAGCGCTTTCATCTGATAAGCCAGACTTCCTCAGAACCCCGAACCATGTTACCAAAACCATTTAAAAAACTTTTTTGGCGCCAAAAAGTAGCTTACATTTAAAGACACAAGCTCCCAAAAACAAATATCAATTAATAACAAGTGAACAAATAAAAACAATCAAATGAACAGATAAAAACAATCATATTCCACTCACCCTATTGTAAATATATTTTTGTTAAAATGTGTGATAAATGAATAATAGTTGATAATACCAATTGATAATAAATGATTTATAACATCCAAAAATGGGTACTGTGATATAAATTAATTGTTAAATAATTAAATACACCTATTTAGTACCATTCAACTTTCTTCAAGCCAAAATCAAGAAAGGCTTGATGCTGATATAGTCATTGATTCCAGGAAATCGTGTAGCGTCTGTTAAAATTTGCCATTTAGCTTCTTTCATACCAAGCAATGCTTTCCAATTGCCCCCAAATGGAGAAGACTCTACGGTATCAGTAATAGCAAATTTAAACCTATGTGTTTCACCATAGGAGGAAATGTGCCTAAAAAGCGCATTCTTAGGATCTTTCTTTTTAATCTTATATAGATGTTCATAGATGCATTTTCTAAAGAGCCTCTCAGTTTTCCCTATATAATGTGCTGGGCAGGCCAAACATGTAGCGATGTAAACTACTTTCGTAGTATTACAATTCCCTGCCCTGCACCTCACGTGTGTCTTCTTAAAGTCTGCCAACCTAATAACGTCGTCTTCTCCAGTGGCATCACACTGCCTACAATGTCCACATTTCCTTGTCGCTCCATATTTGTGTTTAGTGTTGGTCCTCATCTCAAGTAGGCTGTAGGGGTTAGGTCCAGTCTTAAACACAAACGTGGGTGTCTTACCCAAAATAACTTCTAAATCGTGGTCTACACTAAACAACTTCCAATGCTCACAAATAATGTTCTTAATGTGTTGGATATATTGTGAATAAGTCAAAATACACACTCTCTGCTTGTTCATAGCGTATGAATCATCCCTATTCATCCTAGGGGAACCCACACCCAAAATTGGGGGGTATCTATTGCCCCATTCACCTTTAACAAAAGATACAACATCATCCAATAATGGGATAGGGTACCCTCTGTCAAGGAACATAGATTTAATAAATTCGAGTTCCTTACACATAATATCTCTATGGGAAGACATCCAGGCTGCCCTGATACATTGTCCCTTGAAAACATTTTTGAAAATGTGTCTAGGATGGTTACTACTGTATTCCAAGTAGTCATTAGAAAATGTTTCTTTTCTATAAATATGGGACACAAACCCATTGTCTGAGTGACTAATAAAAAGATCCAAATAGGAAATACCAGTTGTATTGAACTGGTACGTGAATTTCAAAACATCTGTAGTTTGGTTGATGTAGTCGATAAAAAGGGGGATCTTGTTGGTGGGGCCATTCCATAAAATTAATATATCGTCCAAATATCGATTGTAATACACCACATGGGAAAAAAATTGACTAGAAAACAAAAATTTGGTTTCCCACTCAAGCATGACCAGATTGGCGAAGATGGGGGCACAAGAAGCCCCCATCACTACGCCTTTCTTTTGCTTGAAATATTCCCCTTCGAATTGGATGAAGTTATAATCCAATACAAGGGCCATCATATCGACGATGAGACAAATTCGGTCCCTATTAAAGTCAGAATATTGTCTGAGACTATTACTAAAAAATTCAAGACCTGTGTCCCTTGGTATACAGGAAAAAAGGACAACTACATCAATCGTGATAAACGTTAACCCTTTTCTCCACAGGTCTGGTGTCAATTGACCAAGAAAAGACCAGGAGTCCTTAATGAGGTGTGGGACCTTTACATATAATGGTTTAGTCCATCTGTCTATAATAACCCCTATGGGGTAGGTCTTAGAACGACTGCCAGAAACAATAGGTCTGAAAGGGGGCTGGGAAACACTTTTATGGACTTTAGGTATACCGAAGATTGTAGCAAGGACAGGATATTCTACCTTTAAAAATTCATAAATGTCCTTAGTAATCCTCTGGTCCAGAAAGTATTCTTCAATGGCTAAATCAATCCTTTTGTGTCCTATGTTGATTTCATTCAAAGATACCAGTTCATAATTACCGGATTGTAAAATAATATTGGTCATTGCGTTGGTATAATCAACACTTTTAAACAACATTATCCCGCCCCCTTTGTCGGGCTTCATTACCCGAATGTCTCTGTTGGAGATGAAAAAATCTAAACATTTACGTTCATCAACGGTTAAATTGTTGGCGTTTTTGTTGTCATTATTGAAACATTCCGAATTCTTACCTTTAGCAATTTTATTGAAACTGTAAATGTCCTGACAAACCATTTTCTCAAAATTAGACACCTGTGGGTGGGAAACTGGAATGAAAGTACTCCTTTTAACTATTTTGGTGCTAAGGGTGGTGTGTTTGTCCTCAGTGGTCTGTTGAAACTGCAGGGCTAGATTCAACCGCCTACAGAACAACTTGACCTCTTTTATAACATCCACTAAATTGAAATGCACCGTGGGAATAAATTTAGTTCCTTTAGTGAATAAATGAAACATTTCTTGGGTGATGTGTATATCTGTGTAGTTGTAAATGTTAAACCCACGGTGAGAAAAAATTATTTTATCCTTTTCGGGACTGATTCCATGGTGGAAAGTGTGATCAACCCTTTCTTGGTGTAAAATGTCAACTACTTCTGGAGCCTCTAAATCATCTAATACTAAGGGGGATGTGGTCATAATCCCACCAAACAAATATCCTGATGGATAATCTACCTCTTCTATGCATGACTCCTGGTCAGCTGGGTCCTTAATTACCATCTCCTGTTGTACATTTGTTCTTGTTTTTTGGGGGCAGGAAAAAATCTCCCCCCCTGAAAATTTGATTCGTAGTCAGTTTGCCTGTCTCCTTGGGACACTCCCCCCCCCTTTATCTCTTCTGTCTGAGGGCCAAACATACACTCTGTTGTTTTGATAAACATCTACGTCCCTCGATATTTTTCTACATTTCCTGGAAAAAATGCTATTAGCTTTCTGCTCAGCTGAAGTGAATTGTCTATTGTATAACTCATTCCACTGACCAAAAGAAACATCACTAATAATGTCATTATTCATATTCTCAACTTCTTTAACTAAAATGGCCAGTTTTTCATCATTAATTTTGACCAACAAGTTCATGTAGTAAAAACCAAACCCATCGAACAGTTTATTGAAAAGACTCTTGGTGGACTCGCTGTATTCAACTCCCAGGGGTAGTTTGAAAAATCGAAGCCCTTTGGGAGCAATTTTTAAAGTCAAGCATCTAGTCAAATATGCGTTGTCTATCTTAATACTTTTGATTGTCATTAACTTCTTCCCCATGTCAAAAATAGTGTCTCTTATGTTTCCGTTAAGTCGGGTACTGGATTGTCTCTCTTGGTTCCTGTCAAGTTGGTTGTTATAGTTACAAAATTCGAAATCGTCAGCTAAAAAATTCTCTAAACAGTCAATTCTAGTCTTCTTACTACCACCAAAACGTTTTTTTGCAAGGGAACCAATATTCTCAAAAGGTTTCTTGACCAATCTGTGGGGTAAACCCCCTAGGTCAGAAGTAACATGTTCAACAACTTTGTTGTTTGGATTTTGAAAAATAGACGTACCTGAGTAAGATTTAGTGGCCATAGGATGTCTAGGTCGAGCACCAAGACGTTCCACCTCATCTCGGATGTGGAACATACTGAAATCAAAAGTAAAATCCTCTTCATTTTGTTTGGTGTGGTGAAAAGAACCGTTACCACCTTCGTCCTTGGACCTACTTCCCTCAGAAACGTAAAGACGGGGGGGTAGGAACGTCACGCCCATTCTGTTGTTGACCATTAGGAATGTTAATTTGAGAACTTGTGTCTGCTGATGTATTTACCATCACGTTAGGACTGGAAACTGTGCAACCATCGGACTTCCCCACAGTTTTAGAACTGGCAACAATGTTACCGTCAAGCTCAAACCCTTTGGGCGAAACAAAAGCACATTCGACAATGCCAATGAGACGTGATACCTTGTCCTTTAATGCCAACATCTCGGCCCGAATGCAGGATATCTCATCCCTGCACGATGAAGCCAGTGGGTTACAAGGTTGGCTGGCCATGATGCCCAACAACTTAAAGTCAAAATAGTGAAGACGAACCACAAAATCCAATCAGCACACAGTCAACCCAAGGAATCCACGGCTTGTCCAGGGATATAAAAGGTTTATTGAAATTTAACAAAATATACACATCACCCAACAAATGTTTCATTTATTTACTAAAGGAACTAAATTTATTCCCACGGTGGGTTTCAGTTTAGTGGATGTTATAAAAGAGGTCAAGTTGTTCTGTAGGCGGTTGAATCTAGCCCTGCAGTTTCAACAGACCACTGAGGACCAACACACCACCCTTAGCACCAAAATAGTTAAAAGGAGTACTTTCATTCCAGTTTCCCACCCACAGGTGTCTAATTTTGAGAAAATGGTTTGTCAGGACATTTACAGTTTCAATAAAATTGCTAAAGGTAAGAATTCGGAATGTTTCAATAATAACAACAAAAACGTCAACAATTTAACGGTTGATGAACGTAAATGTTTAGATTTTTTTCATCTCCAGCAGAGACATTCGGGTAATGAAGCCCGACAAAGGGGGCGGGATAGTGTTGTTTAAAAGTGTTGATTATACCAACGCAATGACCAATATTATTTTACAATCCGGTAATTATGAACTGGTATCTTTGAATGAAATCAACATAGGACACAAAAGGATTGATTTAGCCATTGAAGAATACTTTCTGGACCAGAGGATTACTAAGGACATTTATGAATTTTTAAAGGTAGAATATCCTGTCCTTGCTACAATCTTCGGTATGCCTAAAGTCCATAAAAGTGTTTCCCAGCCCCCTTTCAGACCTATTGTTTCTGGCAGTCATTCTAAGACCTACCCCATAGGGGTTATTATAGACAGCTGGACTAAACCATTATATGTAAAGGTCCCACACCTCATTAAGGACTCCTGGTCTTTTCTTGGTCAATTGACACCAGACCTGTGGAGAAAAGGGTTAACGTTTATCACGATTGATGTAGTTGACCTTTTTTCCTGTATATCGATGGGCACAGGTCTTGAATTTTTTAGTAATAGTCTCAGACAATATTCTGACTTTAATTGGGACCGAATTTGTCTCATCGTCGATATGATGGCCCTTGTATTGGATTATAACTTCATCCAATTCAAAGGGGAATATTTCAAGCAAAATAAAGGCGTAGTGATGGGGGCTTCTTGTGCCCCCATCTTCGGCAATCTTGTCAGGCTTGAGTGGGAAACCAAATTTTTGTTTTCTAGTCAATTTTTTTCCCATGTGGTGTATTACAATCGATATTTGGACGATATATTCATTTTATGGAATGGCCCCACCAACAAGATCCCCCTTTTTATCGACTACATCAACCAAACTACAGATTATTTTAAATTCACGTACCAGTTCGATACAACTGGTATTTCCTATTTGGATCTTTTTATTAGTCACTCAGATAATGGGTTTGTGTCCCATATTTATAGAAAAGAAACATTTTCTAAAGACTACTTGGAATACAGTAGTAACCATCCTAGACACGTTTTCAAAAATGTTTTCAAGGGACAATGTATCAGGGTAGCCCGGATGTCTTCCCATAGAGATATTATGTGTAAGGAACTCAAATTTATTAAATCTATGTTCCTTGACAGAGGGTACCCTATCCCATTATTGGATGATGTTGTATCTTTTGTTAAAGGTGAATGGGGCAATAGATACCCCCCAATTTTGGGTGTGGGTTCCCCTAGGATGAATAAGGATGATTCAAACGCTATGAACAAGCAGAGAGTGTGTATTTTGACTTATTCACCATATATCCAACACATTAAGAACATTATTTGTGAGCATTGGAAGTTGTTTAGTGTAGACCACGATTTAGAAGTTATTTTGGGTAAGACACCCACGTTTGTGTTTAAGACTGGACCTAACCTCTAGAGCCTACTTGAGATGAGAACCAACACTAAACACAAATATGGAGCGACAAGGAAATGTGGACGTTGTAGGCAGTGTGATGCCATTAGAGAAGACGACGTCATTAGGTTGGCAGACTTTAAGAAGACACACATGAGGTGCAGGGCAGGGAATTGTAATACTATGAAAGTAGTTTACATCGCTACATGTTTGGCCTGCCCAGCACATTATATAGGGAAAACTGAGAGGCTCTTTAGAAAACGCATCTATGAACATCTATATAAGATTAAAAAGAAAGATCCTAAGAATGCGCTTTTTAGGCACATTTCCTCCTATGGTGAAACACATAGGTTTAAATTTGCTATTATTGGTACTGTAGAGTCTTCTCCATTTGGGGGCAATTGGAAAGCATTGCTTGGTATGAAAGAAGCTAAATGGCAAATTTTAACAGACGCTACACGATTTCCTGGAATCAATGACTATATCAGCATCAAGCCTTTCTTGATTTTGGCTTGAAGAAAGTTGAATGGTACTAAATAGGTGTATTTAATTATTTAACAATTAATTTATATCACAGTACCCATTTCTGGACGTTATAAACCATTTATTATCAATTGGTGTTAGCAACTATTATTCATTTATCACACATTTTAACAAAAATATATTTACAATAGGGTGAGTGGAATATGATTGTTTTTATCTGTTCATTTGATTGTTTTTATTTGTTCACTTTTTATTAATTGATATTTGTTTTTGGGAGCTTGTGTCTTTAAATGTAAGCTACTTTTTGGTGCCAAAAAAGGTTTTTAAATGGTTTTGGTAACATGGTTCGGGGTTCTGAGGAAGTCTGGCTTATCAGATGAAAGCGCTTAACCTCTGGTGTTCGTTATTGTCGTTGGAACTATTTTGTTAAATTTCAGTAAACCTTTTATTTATCAGTAATACCTAAGAATACTTGTACCATACGATGAGAACAGCAGCATAGGTTGCTCAGCTACCTGTGGTGTTTCAACTAGATACTGATGGAGCATTAGTAATTTAACTCTCATTTCTCAGTTACAGCTTCTCCTCCCAGGTTTAGCAGTGAATTTATACAAGGAGAGTAAAGAAAGCACAGATATGTTTTTTTCATGTCATACTAATGCCATGCTGGTGTTAATAATGTAAGTATTTGTACTGCAGACTTTTTAATGAGATATTGCTTGCTTTTATACAATCAGTGTGGCTATTATTTTGATATTTTAGTTTTTACAATACTGTCCCTTGATCCTTTGTCACTGTAGCTGTTATTTTAATATTTTGCACTTTAGAATGCTCATGCCTGGATCTTTTGGTTGTTCTTTTAATCAAAATGTTGTGCCTGGGTTCTTTGCTGCTGTTATTTTCACTGTTATTTTAATATTTTGCTTTTAAAAATGCCCACCTGACATTTTATGTGATCACATCTGATGTTACTACAGCTCCTTCATACTTAACATTCCTGCTGAAGTCCTGCTTAGATGGCCTCTACTGGATCTTTTAACCTCTCATCTTCAGCAAAATGTCTTGTCAGTATCACTTTTGAAGTTCTTTCTTACTGTCTAAACCTATGCTCAGTCTCTCTAAGCTGCACAAAAGTCTATCATTGGCTTTTGCCTGATTAGATCCCCACTCTTTCCTTCAGCATTCCCCATGATTACCCACTCCACATCTTCCTTCTCTTCTTTGCTTCTCTCCTCCTCCTCTTTAGTTCCCCTGTCATGTGCTTATCTGTATCTCCTTTCTCTTGTACATAGGGTACATTTACTATCCCCCACAGTTTCTATCTACATCTTCTACCTTTCCACAATCAGTCTTGCTGTCTTACTGTTACTCTGCAGTTACCCCCCCCCCATTTCTTTCTTCTCTTGCCCGTTTTCTTCTCTGATACATCTCTGCTTTCTTGCACAGTTTCCATTTTCATCCTTCTGTCTCCTTCACTACACCAACCCAAATTCCTTTATCTCCCCAGCTGTCTGCATCTGATTAACACAAGCTTTGAGTTATCCTCTTCATCTGAACTACTTTAGCTTTTAGTATTCCAGTCCTGCAGCAGGCCCTACACACACTTCCACCATAGAGCTTCCTCTACAACCTGCCATGTCACACTTAGAATAGTTTAATTAGTGCTTATGTCCTAAGCACTTTACAAGTCAAATAGAGCAGGATAGTATAATAAAGGAAAAATATGATATGATATTGAAGCATGTATGCTACTTATCATAACAGTACCATAAATATGCAATATAAAATAAAATAAGGCGATAACAGAGCTCATCTGACACTGGAATGGTGCAAAATATGGCAGCTTAAATTTAGTGGAAAATTAGCAATATCTTTTTTTTAGAAGCAGAAATCAGAAACTCAGTAAAACAGTACATAGTTGTATGAAGGGAGGAGTCACACAGTGAAACATGAAGACAACTTTGGGTAATCCTTACATATAACTTTAAAGTAAGCAAGCAGTATACGAAAGAAGGAAAGAAGTCTGCCGTAAAAATGAGATGCCTTACAAGAAGTATCATAAATAGAAAGTAAGAAAATGTTCATTTTTATAGACACTTAGCCCCCTAATTTAGATTATTGTGTCTTTTGTGTTGGACTTCATCAGTGTAGCAAGACATTTTGGTTAAGGGCAACAAAAAATTTGTTAATTTTGCTTTAAAAGTCATATAACATATGATTAAAACATCTTAGCATATATCTTGACTGAGATTTTGATGATGGACAAGACAGAAATGTTTATATACCTCAGTGAAATCAAAAGAATCCAAGTGGGTTGCAAATTTCCAGAAAAAGTCATAGAGGCCAACAAAAATATTTAATCTGAACATATAAAGAAGCAAAATAGGCGAGACAGAAAGAAACATTCCTTCACAAAAAATGTGGAAGATGTTATTAACAATCTCCTTAAAAGGGTAATAGAGTCAGAAAGAAATGAATTCAAGATCACATGAAGATGATATAAAGCTATCTTCGTGAGGTTTGGGGATATAAATGTTAGATGTGTGGGAATATGCAGTTTATCCAATAAATAACCGGAATATCACAGTACTGTGTTTTCTTAAAACTGAGTTCATAAAAATGAATCCCTCCCCCATTATTAATAAAAAATAATAATGAAAACAAGCATTTTAATTGAGAAATTAAATATCTTTTATGGAGGCTGAGAAACCTAAGGAGAGTGCTTTTTCTCCAAGTCCTGTCTTCTCAGAATTTTCTTTTATCTTTTTTTTGTCCTAAATTGAGTGGCCCAACTCCTCTTCATAGGCAAAAGCCAGTCACAGTTTATCTAATCTAATTAAGTCCCTACCCTCCAGTCTCAATGAGATCTGACATGTATATTGCAATGCTGGTAGTTTGGTTTGATATGTGCTTCCACATATGCACCAGTTCTGGCCACAGTAGTATGTGCTGCTTGGCTATGACTGCACATCTGTTCTTACACAAGGTCCCACACCTTGACCTCCATCAAACTGTGTACCTTAGCAGGCCAAGGTGAGTCATACCTTATCCCTCCCTCTAGTATAGGTAAGCAAGCAAGCTTTGCTGCTTCATTCCCAAGACCCCCCCCTAAGCTGGCTCCTGTGGCACCAAGGTTTTTTTTTCCTTACCTCTTTGGTGAAATAAGCTGTACAGATTTAATTTTGATTAATCCAGGTTTGCTGACATGCCCGATATCTGAATCAGTTAAGTGGATTATGTAGTCCTCTGTCAAAATATGTCTTTTTGTTCAGTGATATTTATTATGTCAGACTATCTGTTTCTGTTGCAATTAAAGTAATTGTGTGTAGTGCAGCAGTTAAGTAACCGTGTGGTAACTTGAAGATGTGAATGTTAAGTTGTCTGTAGCTATTTGCTCATTGTACACTTTATGAAACACTTAGCTTCCTTTTTCTTCCAGATTTATTCTTTAAGAAGAATGTCTTGTCTCAGTAGATCAGAATAGTTACCAAATCCAAGTCAAACAAAATAATTATCATGCAATTAGTGCCCTACAAACTAACCCCCCCACACACACACACACCAGTATTTTCAGTAGCAGCAGGCAACAGTATGTTAATACAGTGCAAATAACAGCCATCTGCAGTTGTATCTTTTCATATCTGTGCTATGTTTTTTATCTAACTTCAACTAAGTTTTACAGAACATCAGTTTTTTTTTAATCTTTGCCACATTCACATCTTTTTTTCTTTTCAGTAGACATTGTTTCCCCATAAATACATTTCAAATATGCATGTCTGTCTTCAGTTTCGAAGCCCCGTTTCTCGAATATACAGCTGTAAGTGGTGGTAGTAAGTCTGGAGAAATGGGGACAGCCATCTTCCTGATACTGCATTTGCTGTCTGAACTGATGTGCTTTAGTGGTCTGTCACACTGTAGCTTGTCACACTGTAGCAGCTGATTGCGGTGTACTACAGTTTAAATGGAAGAAGAGTTTTGATTTTTTAGTCATAAACACTAGTTCCAGGATTTAAGAACTAAAGCATTTTAGCACTCCATGTGTGTTGCATATAGCAAGTGTCTGCTACAGTTTTTTTTCACTCCTCAAGTCTGCGGAGAAGGGAGGAGGTGCCAGATCAGGGGAGAGCACCAGATGCCAAGATAGCTAGCTACAACTCTGAATGAATGCCTATCTTCCATATCCTCAGAATGTTTGATTTGAAAGCTTGGATATCAAATCTGCTTAGCTGTACACAGGAAAAAATCTGTATTACTTCAAATGTTTCACTTGCAGCATTAACATATATAAATGAACATACAATAGAGACCCAATAATGAAAAGTCTGTTAATAGAGAAACAGCTTTGTTTCTTATTCTGTCTTATATGATACTAGAAACACACACCAAAGCTACTCAGATCTCTGACTTTTTAACCATGGTTATTCATTGTGAACTGTTTCTAAACCTTAGGGGATAGAGAATATACATGTTGTATGCCAATGGCTTTTCCATGATGTATTTGTTATGTTTACTGTCCTTAGCTAATTAGGATTTAGATTTCTGTCTTTGTCAGTGCATATGGAACTGGATAAAAGCTAACACCATGGTAACTGGAGCCTCATATGATATCAAATATCCAGGTACCAAGCTGCAATAGGAGAAAGCCTGGCTGAATGCTTACTCTTTAGTCCCCCAGGGTTCTATACATTTGGGTAATATATCTGAGCAACAGAAAAGTATGCTAACAAGAATTTCATAAATAAACTGGTGCCTGTTTGAGGCCACTGAGCATTCAAAGACTGATTACATGTTGTTTTAAGTGCTTTGAGACTTCATTTCAGACTTCAGTGTACTATTAGAATATTTGTTGGGGACTACAAAGTAAAACAGCACTATTGCAGACTTTATTGTGAGTTGCATGATGCAGACAACATTCAGCATTTCTTCCACATTCATTGAGAGTACCTGCAGCTTGTCTGCTATCTTTACTTAGTGTAGCCATGCACCTTGCTATTCTGTGTGTTTTGTCAGGATGACAATACTTAGATTTAGAGCAATAAAGATCTTTCTTAGATAAAAAAAATAGATGGCTTCCCACTTAGCCGTATAGCTTATGCGCTTCACCCAAAAAACAATGTCAGCACTGCAACAGGTAGCACACTCACCTTTTGGTGCAGAAGTCTGTGGGTTTTATTCCCACACCAGGTAGATTGATTCCTGACACTGCAGTGCAGAATAAGCAGGTTACTGCACTCCTGAGTGTGTTGTCCTTTGGATGAGATTTTAAACTGAGGTACCATCTGCCTGAGTTAGTTGTACCTGAGGTAGATGTAAAAGATCCCACAGTACCTATTGAAAACAGTAGGGGTTCTTTATTTAAAAGCATCATGTACAGTACTATTTACAGACTTACATATTTACAGATTTATACATTATACAAATTTCCATTCATTTCTGTTATTGCCATGCAATTTTAGATATCTTACTATTCATTATTATGTTAAACCTTATTTGAACCCCACTCCTTTTTCCAAAAACACCATCAAATTTTTCTTAAAAATTACTGCTGGTCTCCATTCACCATTAAGCATGATTTCATTTAGCCTTTTATTCCAGATGGTCCATACAACGTAAACTAATATTTTATCTGTTTTACAAACATATTCCTTATTTTATATCTCTAATATCCATACATAATCATATCCATATTTATTTAACTTCCCTTCTTTATATTATCAAAGAAATTTTATTTACACAATTTTCCCACAATTTTGCAACTCTTAAACATTGTAAGAAAACATGTTCTGTAGTTTCTTCTTTACCACAACATATACAAACTCTTTCACTGATTTTTATATGGCATATTTCCCTTTATTGGTAATTTATTAATTAGTAATCTTCATTTTCTATTTCATCAGTTTTTGTTTTCAATAAAAGTTTTTTTTCTTGATAACATCTCATCATTTCATATAAACCTGCTTTTCCTATTTTGAATTTTTTAAACATATTCCAATGCTGCTTATATTTGGACTTAGTAAATTTACTACCAACTTTTCATTTGCATCATTTATCCAAAACAAAACTTTATACAAATTCAAAGAATCATCATAAACAATTGGGTTTCTTAATCCTAAATTTTCATCTTCCTTGTCCATCTATAAGACTCCTCTCTTCACTGGATTCAGCCTTGAAACCCATATAAAAGAAAAAAAATACTTATAGTGTTTCATTTTCATAGATTATTGGCAGCATATAGATACAAGCTAAATATACAATCTTTCCAGTAAAGATGAATTAATCAAATAAACCTTTTTACTGAATGATAGCTTGTATGTTTTCCAAGAAAAAAAATATTTTATTCCATTTAATATGCTATTCCATTGCTCCTCACTTACATTTTTACACCTAAATCTTATTCCTAACTCAGCTATTTCTTTCATTGAGAAAGTTACTCCTCTTAGTCACCCAGTTCTCTACTTGTTTTCTTTATTTAAGGTCATGCCTATTACTTTTAAACATCAATGTACATAACATATAACTTCTTTCATCCAGACTTTGTTTTTGTAATCAATATAATATCATCAGCATAAGTAAATATGACTGGAATTTTGATACCTTCAGTGGCATTATAAGTAGCATCTCCCATGTGCAAATGTACATCTTTGATTAATACATTCATAAGTAATGTAAATAATATACTATTCATAGGACTTCCCTGATGTATGCCATTATTTATATCTCTTTCTTTGCTTAACCATCTGTTCACTAAAATTATTTCTTTATTTTTATTATATGCAGAACAGCATACATTCTCAATTTTCTAATGTTATAATCTTCCATAATTGTTCACAAATGTTGATGTTGCATACCTCTCAAGTGTACCTCATTACGAGGAACGTACCTCATTTGGGTTCTTAAAAAGTTCATGTTCCTCAAAGTTCCACATTGAAAAGGTTTGTCACACAATCATTGTTTGGCTTTTTTTAACTGATAGCCATGGTAAGTATAAATTAATCATATTAATTCATTAAAAGATCATATTTATAAGTAAAAACAGCATATTTTAATCATCCTATGACCTTCCTGTTTGAAGTTGTTAGTAAGTCAAGAGTGTGTGTTCCACATTTTGCCCATTTGTTCCACATTATGAAGGCCAATGTTCCTTATTTTGGAGCTAGGAGGTTGAGAGCTATGTGATGTTGTACCATATCAAAAGTTTTATCAAATCTCCTATCATGAGCTTGATCTCATTAGTCATGTTTAAAATAGCATCTAGAATTTCCCTTACTATGAATAACAATTCCTGACATCCTTTCCCTTTAAACTATATAGGCTATCTTCCATAATATTTTTCATTTTACTTTCAATTCTCTTCTGAATTATTTTTATAAAAATGTTATAATCTGTTATCCAATACTATAGCTCTTCAATGTTCTATTTTATTTTTTATCTTCCTTTTTCTATACAAATGTAAGTATACTACTGCATAAATCTTTATACATAAAATCTTCATTTAACCATTCATTCATAACTTTTAAGAATTTTTTCCCTGCCAATCCATAACATTTTTATAAAATTGGTATCTTATTCCATCTGGTCTTGAAATTGACTGCAAATTAACATGAAGTACCTTATCTAATTCACATAAAGAAATCTCATTTTCCAATTCCTTATTTTTTTGCTCTGTTGATTTTTTAACAGTCAATTCTGTGTTGCACTTTTTTCCTGTCTTGAAACATTTTCTTTATATAATTTATTTTGCCATTCATAATTTGTTTCTAAGATCATCTTATCCCTCCTCTATCATCTTTCATTTCTCTCATTATACTAGCATTGTCTTTAACTATGCTACTCAAGTAAGCTGATACCTCTTCTCTTTTACCTTGTAAAAATATCTTTACTTAAATAGTAATTATTTGATTTGTTTCATAAATTCTTCATTCTATAATATAATATTCCTTATCATTCCTTTCCAAATCATTTAAAGCATTCATACACATTGTGTTTTTTTGTTTATTTTCTCCTCTTTTCTTACATCTGATTGAAAGAAAATGTAAGAAATTTTTCTAGAATGGCCAAGCTGACCACCACTTAGGCCAGATTTTATAACACACGTAGTGCAAATGTGATTTTTCCATAAACATGTACTTATTTTTTTTATTTTCATCCTATAATTTCTCATTTACTCTTTTTATTCCTTTCCCAATTTAATATACTCCTTATTTTTTTATATTTTATCCAAAAGGTTGAGTGATCTGAAAAGCCTATTACAAGGGACTTTTCCTTAGCTATATTTAAATCCTTGCAAAATAAGAAAGTAATCTATTTCCACCTTATATATACCTCAACTATATGTCCACAAATTATTATTCCAAATCTTTAAATTAACACACTTTAAATTTAAAAAAAAGTTCTTAGCATCATTTCTTTTCTTCTTCTTTTTCCCCTCTCAAATCACAATTAAAATCTCCCATTAATATTATATTCACCTTAATTGCTACATAATCCAAAATTTTATGAAATAACGTTTTCCTTTCTTTATTTTGACATAAGCATACAATGGTATAATTCTATATATCTGATTATAGCATCTGATATCTACAATAGTTAATCTTCCCATCATTGCCAATGTTATGTTCAGTACTTTAACTGACTTTCTATAAAGTACAACTATGTTTCAACATAGTTCCTTTTCCTAGGTTCCATATTGTATCTCCTCCCCGAAGTTTATTTGTAATCTCTCTTCTTGTGTCAAAAATCATATATCCTCCAATATTATTATATTAACATTACACTACACCAATTTAGAATGCCTATTATTTTACTTATATTTTTGAGACTATTTACATTTACTGAAAACACTCTAAAATTATCCCATGTCTATGTTGTAGAGCACCAGAAATTTTGGAAATTTGAAGAAATTATTTAATTTGCATTATCCATTTCCTTTCTTTTTTCTCTTTTATACTTATCCGGCTAAACTTTCTTTTACCAATATAATTTGTTTACATTTCACTATTTCCAGTTTATATCTTCCTCATCACGTATTTCAGAACTTTCTTCTATATTCTCTTCTGTTTCATTTTGCACTTTATCATTATCTTTATTGGTATCCTGATATTGTTTCCTTATATTATTCTAACCTTTAATTGGGACTGTTTCTTATCTTTGTATACTATATTCACTTATGTTTTTTTTCTTCTTCTTCCTTTTTTCTGTAGGTTACAATCCATCCACAACTGCCCAGTCTTGTTACATTTATAACATTTCAATTCACATTTGTTTGCATCATGACCTGTTTCCCCACAAATATAATGTTTCCTCTTATCACAATTACTTATCACATTATCATCTTTTCCACAGGGAAAAAAAAAAAAAAAACACCTCTCTTGCCCTCTACATTTATCATACTGGAGATATGAACATTTTTTTCTTTTTCCATTTTCAATACAATATGACAGTCCCATCTCCAGTCCATGATTGTCTGTTATCATATACTTTGCTAATGTCCATAAGTTCTTTACAAAATTTACTTGTGTCTCTTGAAAGTCTCTTTTTCCACTTCAGTTCAAAATTGCACATATATCTTCTTTTTTGTTTCTCTGTGAAATGTTTTAACCACATAATAATTCCATGGATTACAACTCTTTTTCTTCTCATATTCCCCCAAAAAATGTTTTCAGAACAGAAACTGACTGTAAATTAACATGGAGAAGAATGTGATATAATTCATGCAAAGAAATCTCATTTTCCAATTCCTTATTTTTTTGATCTGTCAATTTTCTAACATTCCCTTTCTTTACTTGTAACATAAGCACTGGACATTAGCAAAGTATAATGTAACAGATGATCATAATGTCACAGAATGTCTCTATGAATTAGAATAAAAGCTCTTCCCTCCTGAGCCTTCACTCCCAATGCGACCATTACATTATCCCAGATGTCACACCTGTTCATTTCCTTTCCTTCCCTGTTCTGAATTCTCACCATGAATTTCCATTGATTGCTGACAGTTCCTCTCATCACTTTTACTGCAGTTTTTTTTCAGTCTCGGCATATGATTTCTTTGTCTGGGGATCTCCTTTCAAAATAGCTTCTGATTCCTCTGACTGCACTTTGTCTAGAATTTCACCCCAACAAACATCTTTTCACTCTCTAGCTTGCACTGCATCAGCAATTCATGCAAAATAGTACTGGAGGGTTGTAATAACAAATCCATTTATTCTGTTGCACAATTGCTTGTGATGAAACAAAGAAATTTTGCTGAAACAGCTCCTCAGAATCTGATACAGGTTCAGACACCGACCAGCATTTGACTCTGTGCCATCCACCATCTTAGATTTCCTTGAGTGCCGTTCTCCCTGCTGCCATGCCATCCACCATCTTAGATTTCCTTGAGTGCCGTTCTCCCTGCTGCCATGCCATCCACCATCTTAGATTTCCTTGAGTGCCGTTCTCCCTGCTGCCATTGCTCTAGGAACAGAACAAGCATTCTCCTAATGAGCTTCATTTGGGAGCACAAAAGAAATATCAAGGCACAATAACAAATCAGTGATGTCACAGTACAGTAATAGTCACAGCAGAACAGTAACAATAAGTTCATAAGTATTTACTAGACATGCAGTCTAGGAGAATGTTAAGGAGCCTAGCTAAATAGCTATACAAATGACATATAATTCTTTACAAAATTCCAGTTGCTGTGCTGGTATATGTCACACATCCACTGCCCTACTTCTCCTGGCAAAGCTGGCAATACCTCACGTCCTCACTTCTCTCCCCCCTTTGAAGACTCAAGCTAGTTTTTCAAGTGACCCTTGAGAAACATTGCTTGAGAGGAATGAGACTGTCTGGGAAAACATTAAGCCATACCCTGTCTTGAGATCCCATCTGCATTGGCATTGCTAACCTCACTACAGTGCTGCACTGTCTTATCATATCCCTTCAACCCTAGGCTCTATGATAGCAACTTGGCATTTTGCTCACTAGCTCGCTGTAGTCATTGATCCCCCTCAGACTCTTCCTGCCTCCTATTGCAAATACTTAGCACAAGGGCCTCCCTCTCATAGTAAAGTTTCATCATGTTAACATGGTGCAATTTGTGCCCCTGCCTACTGCCTAGCACTTCTGCCATGTAGTTAACATCACTGACTTTCCTTACCACTTTGAAGGGTCCCTCCCAAGCTGCCTGCAGCTTATTGTGTCTGACAGGAATGAGACCCATAACTTACTTTCCTACATCATACTCTTGGGTGGGAGCATTTCTGTCATACCAGACCTTTTTCTGCTGTTGGGCTCCTGCCAGGTTCTCCTGGGCCAAGCCCATGAGCTCCCTAAGCCTTGTCCTGAGGTTCAGGACATATACCACAAAAGACTCCTTCTGGGATTCACACACCTTCCCACTCATCATGAATCAAATCTAAAGGCCCCCTCACCTTATGCCCATACAGCAACTTAATGAGTGAGAAACCTGTGGATTCTTGGGGTACCTTTCTGTATGCAAACAGCAGATGGAGCAAATAGTTGTCCCACTCTCTCCTAAACTGGTATGTAAATCCCCATAGCATGTTTTTTTAGTGTAAAGTTTAACCTTTCCACAAGACCATTAGTTTGAGGATGGTAGGGGGTGGTCTTTATGTGCTTCACCTCAGAGCACTTCCACAGATAAGCCAGCAGGTCTGACATGAAACTGACACCTCCATCAGTCAGTATTTTTCTTGGAAAACATACCCTACTGAAAATCTCTAACAAAGCATTTGCCACCTTCTTTGCCTTGATGGAGGACAAAGCCACCACCTCAGGGTAACTAGTAGCATAATCTACTACCACCAGGATATACTTCTTTCCTGTGGAACTTGGGGTACTCAGATGCTCCACAATATCCATAGCTACCCTCTGAAAATGGCTCCTCAATCACAGGCAAAGGCATCAAAGGAGCCTTGACCTTGTCTCCTGCTTTGCCAAGTTTTTGGCACTGCTCACAGGTCTTGCAGTACCCTGTTACATCTCCTGCAATCCCAGGCCAGTAAAAGTTGTGCATAATACATCTCTTGGTATGCTTTATGCCCATATGGCCTGCAAAAGAAATGTCATGGGTTATGGCTAGAAGTGCCAGATGGTAGACTCTAGCCAATACCAACTCCTGTACTACATCAGCCTCTAGCTCTCCCTCAGGGGTCCACTCTCTATACAGTAACCCTTTGTTCCAATATACAGACTACTCTTTTCCTTGAGAATCAGGTGCATCCCTAGCTGCCCCCCCCCCCCCCACAAGCCTCTCAGTATAGGACCGGAGAACTGAGCCTGTCTCAACTCTATCTTTGTAACTCTTCCAAGCTCCCTTTCCACAGGAAGTTTGGTATCCTCTGACAGTGGTGCCCAAATGTCAGCCTAGATACAACACTCACCTCTGCCCTTGCTGTCACTCTGTCCAAGGGAACATCAGTATCTACCAGCAACCATGACTCACCTTAAGACTAACTGCTACAGGGTAGCTCCTTCCATGAAATAGCCACCTCACCACCCCTGGCTTTAGGTGGGGGGGGTTTGTGTAGGTCTCCCTAGGCTACCAGACCCACACGCCTGTCTCCAGACCTGACTGCATGGAACTGCATGCACACAAGGTACTACATTATCAAAATCATTCCCTATCAAGACATCTACAGGGATATCCTCAAATACACTACTTGCTTGCTTCCTTTCAACCCTTCCAGACAAGGTGAACCCTGGAAAAAGGCATTGGGAATGGTGTCCCTCCTAAAGCTCTGACTGGAGTGGACTTCCCAAGCAAGTACTGCTCCTCTTTAACTGCTGCAGGCTTCACACAATGGTTATGTCAGAGGCTGTGTCTCTCTTAGCAGTGGCCTGATTTCCATCCATTAAGTTCCAGATATAAACTCTGATGATAGTATGATACCCCTGTTGTCTCCAGAAAACTTACCACTGGCATACTGTTATTCCCTGGCTCTTCCACCTTTTGTTCCCCACCTTGTCTCTGTGGACATCTATATTATACATGGCCCCACTAGTTACATTTAAAACATTTAACCCTTGATCCTGGCCATGTATCTGAACGAGTGGCTTTCCCTGTTACCGGTGGACTCTGTTGGGGTGGTTTAGGCTGCCCACCATGTGTTCCCTTATATCCATGTGCAACACTGGGTATCCCTTTCCTGTGCAGTGATACCCTGCTTGCTAGGTAGAGATCCCCCTTTTCCCTAACTCATCTGCAGAGTTATACACTCTGCCAACCAGATTCTCATGTCCTCAGGCAAAGTGCTAAGGGCTTTTACCCTCACCAAAAGGTCTGCCACCCCTTCAAAAGTGGTGACCTGACACCTATTCAACCACCTATGAAAATAAGTGCTTAACTCAGCAATATAATCACACACACTTTCATCTGTCTTGCATCTATGCTCATGAAACTTTTTTCTGTAAGCTTCAGGTGTTAAATTAAAACATTCAAGTAAGCATTTCTTTACTTTGTCATAGTTTAAACAATCAATATCAGACAATTTAGAAACAGCAGTTACAGATTTACCATGGAGTAAGGGGGCTGAGGAACCATACCCAGAGCCCTTGGTCAACATTATACTGTTTATATACCCTTTCAAATATATGAATAAAACTATCAAAATTATCACCATTTGTAAACTGTGGAAGACATGTACTAACCATTATTGCTTCTGGGGTATGGTTATTCCCTTCCTCGTTACCTACATGACCCTGGTAAAGAGTCAGCATTTCCTTCTCATGTTAATGCTGCTTCTCATATTTTTCAGACTCCACATGCCCCAATGTCTCATTTTATTCAGCCTCTAAATGCCCCAGTCTCTCTGCTGATTCTAATTCCAAACATTTGCTCTCCAGTTCAAATCTCTTTAACTCCAGATGGATTTTTAAGTCCTCTGAGGAAAAGGTGAGCTGTCCTGTTTCTGAGGGCTGCAGATTCTCATCACCAGACTGGTTATCCTCCTGGTTGCTGGTCTGAGCTGTGACTAAGGCTGAAATCATTTACTCTTTAGTCAGGTTGGCATGCACCATTTCTTTGGCTTCACACAACTTGAACAGCTGGTTCTTTGTCAGCTTGCCATAATCCTCTGCTGACATATCTGCCTGTTTATACTCTGACTAGACTAAACAAACAAAAAATAAATAAATAAAATGAGCAATTCCACAGTTTGGGGGTTTGTGCAGGAAATACTAAGATTGCTGTTTTGTGGGGATTTATTTTTTCTTTACAATAGTGCAATTCCAGGGTTGGTACATAAAAGTAGTAAGAGGAATGGGGTAATGTCCCATACTTTGGGGATGCAGAGGGGCTTGCCCCTCTGCAAAAAAAAAAAAAAGATATTCTTAGGTGATTTTGTGATCTTGTCTTTGGATTACATTAGAGTGATTCCAACAGACTGTGACTGATATCCTGTGACTCCTTGACATTTCTGTTAGAATGTAGTAAGGGAGATTCTCATTAAGCAGTGACCCTCTTTGTTGAACTTTCTGCTCATTTTCTGTCACAGAGTCACAAGCTGCACCTGCCAAGTCTTACAAAAATTCACAGGTTCCTTTTTTTTCTCAACATTTGTGTGACAACAACATATATAGGTACATTTCTGTTTTCAGTTATGTGTGATGGCAGAAGAATACATCCAGACAAATCTGGCAAGTTGACAACCCCATTTTATAACCAGATTGTCATGAAGGACAGTACTCTGCTAACAGAAGCACAGACAGGTTCATAGCATATCTAGTGTCACTGCAATGACAGAGTTGCAACAAGGCTCAGTACCATGATGAGGGCAAGGCGGTCAGGAAAAAGAGAGTCACTTTCAGGGAAATTCTGTTGGGGTAGTACCCCAGTGACTCCAAGGTTCCCAGATTATCTAATACCACACCGTTGCCTGGGTGCTAATAATGTATAACATCACATAGAGGATAAGAATGTCAGAAGGTCAATACTCTTATCATGACAAGGTTGGTGGAGTGTGCAGAATCATTGTGATGGCAAGGTTGTTGGGGAGTCTGGAACCACTTAGATTACAAGAATATCACACTGTCCAGTATCAGGAAGATGGCAAATGTTGCCAGAATGTGCATTATTATTGTCAAGGCAAGGTGATGAGGATGTCCAGAAACACAGTAATGTCAAAACTGCAAGGATGCCTGAGCCTGATACTGCTACACTGGTATGACAACCAAAAGCAGTAAGGTAATGTTCTCACATTACTAAATATTATTGTAAGAGTAAAGGAGCCATCCTGTTTAGTAACATAAAAGAAGACAAATTTGTAAAGATGATCAACCTCATTGTGGTGTTGAAGGCTACTGTAATATCCAGTATTACCCTAACAACAAGTTTCCAGGATGTAATTGAAAGTTGATATGGTCTCTATCCAGTATTGTGGTGAGAAAAAAATGATAGCTTGTCCAGTGTTTTGGCAAGGGCAGAGATAGTAAAATAAGTGCTACAATAGTAAAGCTGTTTTTTCCAGTCTAGATGTTGTGATATAATGAGGTCAAGCTTGACAGGGTATCCAAAATCACTACGTTGACAAGGATTACAGGGTATCTTCGATGCCAGTGAACATCTGCCTTGGTTCAAACCCGCTTCAAGAACTTGTAACAAACTGGAAATATTTTCAATATTTTGACAGAAATGTAACTTGTAAAGAAATAAATAATTTATTCATCATGTTAGCCCCAGCGTTCTGTACAAAAGAATTAGCACTATTAACAATAATTTCATAGATTGCTTATTTATAACACTAGAAAAATGATAGAGATTAGACTCTCAGAGATCAAGGTGTCCCTTCCACTATAAGTGACATGTTGTGGTTGGCAGATATAGAAACAATCATAAATGCTTTAGCTTCTTCTGAATCTTAGCCCATATCTTAAACACACAGACCACAAGTTTATAAGTGAGTGTGGTAAAAATGTGAAGCATACTTCGTAAGGACTGCTGAACTGTCAGAAAACTGTGAGACTTTAATGAATGACTCCAAGCTGACTTAGGTAAGGAAGCACCATTTACCCCACAAAAACATAATAATTTTAGGTTTACCTGATACTGTTGAGCAGCCATAATCCCAAGGGCTTTATAACAAATCCATTTGGCACTTTGCTGCTTGTAAGTTGGCAGATTTTCTAGAGAATTCCAGAAGAATGAATGGACATGTACATAATGACATCTCTGGAACATCTCTTCTAACCAACATTATTATCAAGTGCCTTAACTGGTAACACTGGTGTTTAATTTTTTATTAACATCAGTAGTTTCAGCTTTTCCAGGATTAATACTCTTTTACTGCTAGGCTGCAGTCCCAAAGTCCATGAGGGCTTTCCTCACCAAGTTCAGCTTCTCAGTGTCAAACTCTCCAATCACTATTTTCTATAGGAAGTCAATGCTGGTGCATTTTCTAAGTCTGCACCAGTAATGATTCCTTTGTTTTGGGAGCTTTCATTTTTCTTTGTTTTTGTACATTATCCTTATGCAACCATGGAGATATTTATCTCAGGTTCGGGTGATCTAGGGAGGCTTGCCCTCCTGCAAAAGACACTGTCTTCTCTTTTTATTAGGTTTAACTCAGATAATTGAGTCCTCATTGAATTAAGAGTCAACTGTTCATAGATAAAGCATTTTGCTGATGTTTATTTTTCCACCATTAAATACAGTAGATAGTCCTGTTGTTTAGAGTTGCTCAGCCAACAAGATATATACATTAATAACAAAAAAACAGAACTTAAAAGAATTGTTAATGTCTCTTCCAGCTGAGCAATAGAATCCGTAGAATTTTGAACAGGTGAAACATTGAAACAGCTCTAGAACTACAAATGCCTTCATGCTTTGTTAGACCACTTTTGCCACCCTCACTGCCAGTATGCTCATTAAGCAGGCATTGCAAAAATAGGTTCATAGGTGTTTACTAGCCTAATGACCACAAGGGCCTTTCTAAGCCTAGGCAGAAGGGGCTTAGCAATCTTCATCATATTTGAGCTCTCCTGACAAGAAATCCTAAATCTAGTCTGTGCAAGGAGGTGCCAATGCCATCTCCTGGATACACCGTGCATATGATAGCAATGAGAAACTTCAGAATACAATAAATAAGGACTGTAAGTTCATGGCCAACTTTCCCTAATGGCAGCATCTCGGCTTTCACTAAGTAAGGCTGGGTACCCCTCCATTCCCAAGATAAATGTACTCTTCACGTAAATATTAATTTTCAAGCTTCTGCACTTCAACAGGTATCCAGTATTAGGCTAGACAATAAAAAGGATGACCTTCACTAGAACCCTAAATCCATCACTAGCATCAGTGTCCCTCACTGTTCCATAGTACCCACTTGAAAGCTACACAAGGGATTTTTCAATATTGTGGCATTATCGGATATTCTAGGAGCAGGGATTCATATTATAGCTTTAAACAAAGTTCCTCTCCAACTTGAAAATTCACCTGTACAATGAAGTAAGAGTCTTGCTGCTAGGCTACCTGTAGATAAGTGCAGCTCTAACCTTCACTGTACTCTTCTCCCATTTACAGAGTATTGATAAAAATCCTATTATATCCGTAATACATACAACAGTGTGTGATGTTCTTATACCTCTAGTGATGTCTCTACAATTTATTAATCTATTTAAACATGTTGACTGTTTTGTGGTATTAAAATGTATAACACTGGGTAATGTCACAAATAAGCAGTTTCAGTATATTGTACACACCAGTAACATTCAACACCACTCTGCGATGGAAAGGAAAACTTTAATAAAATAAAAACGTTAAAAGTAAAAAGTAAGCGGTTTGCAAGACAAAGTTGCTTCATCAGACCATTCAAAGAATACAACATAAACATTGTCATTATATAGTTAAAACTATCAAAAAATTACCCAGTCAGAAACAGCAAATAATTAGAACATCAAAAAATTAACTGTGCATAATTAATTACCTCAACTAGCCTCACTAGCCTTGCCTCACCTCACAGCAAGAGGTTCTCCGGTTCGTTCCTCGGCTGGGGTGCCTTCTGTGCAGAGTCTCCATGCCCTCCCTGTGGTTGCATGAGTTTCCTCTAGATGCTATGTTTTCCTCCCGCATCCCAAAGACATGGTGTAGGTGGATTGGACACTCTAAACTGGCCCTAGGCATGAGTGCATGTGTGTGTGCCTTCTATGGAAGGTTGGGCACCTGGCTGGCAACTCGACACTGTAGAACTCCACTGCCAGTCATGAGCAGACGGGTGATCCACTGTGGCAACTCCTAACTGGGAGAAGCCAAAAGAAGAAAAAGCCTCACTAGCCTATCATGAAATTGCATACAATCTTGTCCTATCAAAACGAGTGCAAAAGTCTACCTACTTATCAATTCACAGTAAAAACAGTATCACAATTGGTTACAACAACCAATGTAAGATATTTAAGCAACAAATCAATAAACAGTAACTTAAACTGTCACATTGAAAATCTAAAAATCTAGCTACCTATCAGAACACAGTACAAACTATGTTCCAATTGGTTAGAACAACCAATGTTACATACTAAAACAAGCAATCAGTGAAGGAAATGGCTTCCCTTGTCATGTAGCATACATCTGAAATGTCGTGTAATTCACTTCAATAAAAATCACAATCATTGATATAATACACTGTTCTAATGGAACGTGCCCATACCATTACAATCAATAGTGTCATGTCTTGAAATACAAAAATGTGATAAATGGGCTGCACAATGTCAAGATAAAAAAACAGTCTTCTAGCATTACTGGTCTATTCTTCAGCGCACTGCTTTTCTAATATTGAAAGTAGCATAAACTTTTAAAAAGCTTCGCAAAGCTGCTTGCGACTAAATTGCAAATGAAAGCATAGCATTTCACTAATAATGCCAGTGTAAATTATGGCAGGACATAAAAATCAGGAAAAGCCAAAATCAACCACTCAAAAGTCTTCTCAGAGACTGGTCTAAGTTCATAGCAATACACTACTATTGGTTAAAACCCCAACTCAACGTCTTGTCAATATGGACCAGACCAGACCAATGGCAATCTAACCTGCACAGAATTGGCCTGTCAACTAATAGACCAAGCCGATCCATCACTAACCATTTCTAATCCTCAAGGGATATAAAAAACAATATTATGTGCCTCCAAATGAAATAATGGTAGCATGATCTTTTAACTGTGCATGAAATAACTAATTTTCATATAAATAACTCGGCGATAAAGAACAATATGCCATTATGGCAATTTGTGCAATGATGACCAATCAAAATCAAAATTAGCTAATGGTTCCCAATCAGGAACCACTTCAATGACTGGTTGGGAATTGCTGCAACAAACTACTATTGGTTGGAAACTCTACATTTCAAAGCAAAGTAAATCATTCCACTAAAAATTACACCTCCGTAGAGCCAACCCATCTAAAAACCTCCACCTCAGCTCACACCGCTCAAAACTGATTTGTATAACCAAGCATTTCAAACCAACAAATAAATATAAAGTAATGTTCTCATTTAAACCACAATTAGCGGCTTGCACCTATATATTTAAAGTAGCAAAGCTTGTACTCAATCAGATCTTAAAATCTGTAATCCCAACCAACCATGGGCTACCTCACCAATTGGATGAAAGAAACTCTTCTAAAATACCATTGGTTAATAATACTCTCCAATAAAAAATTGTTTATCATAAAGTAAGCCTATCGTAGCACTCCATAGCAAAAATATAGTGTGTGCAAACAGCTCTTCAACTTAAAGAATATTCATCTCGAAGATCTAAGTGAGGAAACTCCAACCTCAAACGACAACATACTAATTTTCAACAGTGAATCTAAAGTCTAACCCAATACCAGACCAAAAAACTACCAATTAATTCACTCTATACCATGAAGGGGCCAATGAGCCAAAGGCTTACTTCACATGGCAAACACCCACATTTCACATAAACAGCTATTCACTCGAATAGCTCTGTCAGCAAGCGCTAAGGCAAGATAAACACAATTTCTCCCATTTAAGAATTAAGACTATCGCATACTTTTCCATTATTATTAATACTAAATAGTGTCATTAAACAGATGCACTGCCAATGGTTCCAAAGGGGAAACTCAACAATGACTCCACCACAAATGTACCACTATACTTTAGCAGCAATGATCGATCATAACCTTGAAGCTACGTACCAACTGTGCCATGTTTTCATTCAGAAAAAATAACCGAATCTGTATAAGCCAGTCAAGTGGTGTTGCACTAACTATTATGCTTCAAAGGATTACAACTCTAAGCATAACTCAATATTGCTAATATTACCATTGTAAAATTTAAACAATCTTACAATAAACATACATATAACAAGGTGAACTAACAATGCCAGTAATTTAAAACAATATTAAATAGTGATGTATCTAAATACAACACTAAAGGAGGGCCATACACTGCTTGGTTGAGAATCATAAGTACCTCCAAAAATTGATCTTGGGCTTATTAATCATTGTAGATACATCCTAGACCAAGTACTAATACTAGTACCATCTAAAATAGCACAGAACAACATGAAACGTCAGTACCATACCAAGGTTGCTCAAAGATTGTCCTCCTCTTATCATGACCCAATAAGGGTAAAACAGTACTTAGTAACAGGGGACTAAACAACTGATCACACATTAATTACCTATGTATACTGCTTACTTTCAAATCAGGCTTTAAAGAAACCTGCCATTTAAGCCAAATCTCTTGTCAGTTTGGAGTCGTAATATCCATGCCGACTCCCTGCATTCAGTTTGATTACAAATATCCCCAAGTCTGTTACCCTGAAAAACTTGTTCAATAACTAAAAACAGAAAAGTATGTTCTTTCCCTGCATCACATACATGCTTAGCTAGGAGGTTGCTGATATCACCTTGTCTAATGTTCCTTATATGCTGTCTAATCCTCTCAAAAAGCATTCTGTTCATCTTCCCAACATAAAAATGTGGGCATGCAACACACTTCACTAAATATATTACATTCTTGGTGGAGCAGTCAGCTGCTGCTTTGAACATATGCATCCTACCAGTGACAGGATGCTCAAATGTATTAATGGTATCAATATGATGACAAAAATTAGACTTACCACATCCTGTTGTACCCCATGAGTTCTCTAATGAACACCTCATTTCAGTATATTGTTAGCTTTGCTACCTATATAGTTAGGAAATAATTTCTGAATGAAAGGCATAAGGAAGCACTTATAGACTGGGGGGAGATGGAGATTACTTGGGGTCTAGACAAGAAGTGATTGGGAGTGCTTAGAGTTTAAGGAAGAACATATGAGGAGTGCACAGAGTTTGGGGGAGTCTATATAGGGAGTGCTCAGAGTTTAAAGGAGAACATATGAGGAGTGCTTAGCGTTTGGGGGAGAACATATGGGGAGTGCTCAGAGATTGGGGAGAACATATGGAGAGTGCTCAGAGATTAGAGGAGAACATACTGGGAGTGCTCAGAGTTTCAGAGAAAACAAAAGCAAAGTGCTTAGAGTGTAAATGAAAATATATGTAGAATATTTGTAAGCTAGGGGAGAAGAGGATCAAATGGATTTAATTCAGGAAAGCTTTACAATGTGCTTAGGGGTTTAGCTGACAAATGAAATGCATTATCTGTTAGCCTATGTGTCATTCAAAGTCTAAAACCAGTTACACAACATGTTGAAAAACTCATAGCATGATGAAAAACCCATGGTTGAAATTATCTATATAATCCAATGAGTGTTACCACCACTGATATTCCATATGTCTATATACCAGTGCCACTTATTTTCAACTGTTCTTCACTGATAATAAATGTCAGAAATTGGTTGTGGATAACCAGACGCACTGATAATCACAAAGTGGATAACACAACTATTTCAATAAAAGATGCTACCACTGTTGAAGGCAAACTACACAAAATATACACCTGATACACTAGTGATGACCTTGCCTTTTGTATCAGTAAATGGAGCATTATGAGACCTGGGAAAAAGGATAGAAATTATGACTACAAAATCAAATGATCCTGTCTTACAAGACTGATAGTATCTTTAAAGATCTAGGGACAGCTGTAGGCAACAATTTTACCAGTGTTTATCAAAGTCAGAAAACACAATTCTGTAGTCCATCTAATTCTAAAGTGCAGGAAGCTGATTGTACCACTTTTTACACTACAGCTCTGACCTACTGTTGAATACATTACTACATTCTGGGGCCCTTCTGCAAATCATATGAAACAACTTGAAAAGGTTAAATGATTTCTTCCAGAAAAATAGTATAGTTGGAAAACTTAAAACTTTCAAAATAGCTTCAGTTCAGGAATTGTCATTTTATGGCATTTCTCAAAGATCACTTAGCAGTGAGAGCCATTTGGTTTTGAAACCAGTGTCTAATCTGGTTCTTCTTAAAAAAATCTGTGCCTAGAATGTTCCACTTGGGGTCCAAAGACCAGATCAGAGACCCTAATACTAAAATATGTATCAGTAGTATTCTATGCCATACATGGATAAAGCCATGACTATGACCCAGATTTCCCATGTGTGATGAACAGCATGAGTGCTGAAGTGATCTAGCAAGGGGGGGGATGGGAGTGAGCAGCTAGTGCTGACTGCCCATCCCTGGGATTGGAGGCAGCTTGGCTTGTCACATGGGTGACACTTACAGGAATATAGCTGTATTACTTTATATGTCCATGCTGTACAGGTGTGCACCAAGCAGACAGAGTGCATATGTGTGTAGTAGCATGCATGTGCTCTCATGTAAGTATCACTAGCAAACAGAGGGCTGATGTGTGTAGCAGCATGCATGTGTCCTCATGTAAGCATCACTAGCAGACAAAGGGCTGATGTGTGTAGCAGCATGCATGTGTCCTCATGTAAGCATCACTAGCAGACGGGTCTATATTATATGTTCAAAGAGACTTTTCTTCAAACATATAATCATCGACCCCTAAAGAGCAAACTCTCTAAAATGAGAATGAGCACATCCTCAAATTTTTTCCTCAGGAAAAAATTCATGAGGCCATACACAAAAAACACAAACTTCAAAACCCTAATCAGACCTCTCAACTGTCCCTGATCTTCAGTGACATCCATGATTTAGACTCAGATTGTAGGTCTGTCCCTCTTAATCTCTCTTAAAACTGGTGACTGCTGAAGAAAAGGTGGTGAACTGCCCTTAATAAAAATGATAGTAATTCAGAGTTATAGACGTTTTACGTCAGAAAATCTATATTATTCCACATTTTCTTATTCTGCAAATGTTTCAAGCTAACAGTACAAATATTTAAAAAATGTCCCTGATTGTCCCTGATTGTTGGAGGATTTGTCCCTGATTCTGTTGAGATATGTCTCTGATTGGTTGAGAGCTATGAGTGGAGGGCTGTACCCCCCACCCCCTTAACTAAATATACCAATTCTGAGATTGCTCTATGTTGGGGAAAAGGGCAATTTCCAATAACGGCCAAGTGAATTTTTTCCCAAGGAAAAAATTTGCAGACGTGGCCATTCATGCTTTAGAGCGTTCGCTCTTTAGGGGTTGATGATTATATGTTTGAAGGAAAGTGTCTTCGAACATATAATATAGACTGTAGCAGACAAAAGGCTGATATGCATAATAACCTGCATGTGCCTTTATGTAAGTATCATTAACAGACAGAGGGTTGATGTGTCTAGCAGCATGAATGTGTCCTCATGTAAACATCACTAGCAGACAAAGGGCTGATGTGTGTAATAACATGCATGTGCCTTTGTGTAAGCATCAATAGCAGACAGAGTGCAGATTTGTGTAGTAGCATGCATATGGCCTTGTGTAAGCATCGCTAGCAGACAGAGTGCAGATTTGTGTTGTAGCTTGCATGTGTCCTCATGTAAGCATCACTAGCAGGCAAAGGGCTGATGTGGGTAGTAGCATGAATGTGCCCTCATGTAAACATCAGTAGGAGACAGAGTTGATGTGTGTAGTAGCATGCATGTGTCATCATGTAAGCATCACTAGCAGACAGAGGGCTGATGTGTAGCAGCATGCATGTGCCCCCATGTAAGCATCAGTAGCAGACAGAGGGCTTATGTGTGTAGTACCATGCATGTGCCCTTGTCTAACCATCATTAGCAGACAGAGGGCTGATGTGTGTAGCAGCATGCATGTGCCCTCATGTAAGCATCACTAGCAGACAGAGGGCTGATTTGTGTAGCAGCATGTATGTGTCCTCATGTAAGCATCAGTAGCAGACAGAAGGCTGATGTGTATAGTAGCATGCATGTGCCCTTGTTTAACCATCACTAGCAGACAGAGGGCTGATGTGTGTAGCAGTATGCATGTGTCCTCATGTAAGCATCATTAGCAGGCAGAGGGCTGATGTGTGTAGCAGCATGCATGTGAACTCATGGAAGCATCAGTAGCAGACAGTGGGCTGGTGTGTGTAGTAGCATGCATGTGCCCTTGTCTAACCATTACTAGCAGACAGAGGGCTTATGCGAGTAGTAGCATGCATGTGCCCTATGTAAGCATCACTAGCAGACAGAGAGCTGATGTGGGTAGTAGCATGCATGTGCCCTTGTGTAAGCATTACTAGCAGACAGAGGGCTGATGTGGGTAGTAGAATGCGTGTACCCTCGTGTAAGCATCACTAACTGTTCTTCTCCTTAACACCTGACTCCGACCTCTGAGGGGAATGAAAGGTCAGACTAGGCTACCTTATCAGGGAACAAATGGGCCATAGGGCTTTTGTCCTGCTTAGTGAGTCTGGCTGTCACCCCAAAGGAGAAAAAAAGGTTAGTTAAGCATAAGAAGAGAGACCACTGGACGAGTGCTGCACACAATGAAAAAAGTAACACATGCATTATCAATATAATTATTTATTTATTTTATTAGTATTTGCTTGCAGGATAGTCTTGACTGGGTAAGAACTCATTTTCATCACAGGTCCAGGGGTAAAAGCTCCGAAAAATAACATGTGCAATTACAGAGATGGAAGTAGAAATTAAATAATTTAACAATGACAAAAAAAAAAACAGAATAGGTAACCACGTACAACAGCGAGAGTGGGTAATGATTTGTAATACTTTCCACCTTTTTAGAATGTTTCCTCTGTTATTAGAACAATATGAAAAATAATCTTGTTGACTTAACAGTGGTGCAACATGCATTAAAATAACCCAGCAGCTCAGTACCTTATTATTTTCTTGGTCATACAGGGAGCAGTTTACATACTTGACAAAACTTGTACCAACAAGTCCCAAAAATATTGTTCTTCGCTATAGAATATTTTTCCGAATCCTTAGTTTAGATACAGATATTCTGATTGTTTTTGGCATTTTGCATTGCTAGTGTTCCATATTATGCCCCACTGACAGCCTATTTTTTGTGCTTCTGCTGTGGGATCTATCAAACTGACTTGATGCAGTAAGGACCAACACATGGGAGAAAGAAATTATAGTTAATACTGGTTTAGTGGTTCGTACACTTAATGTGCAGAGACTTATCTGGGTATTGTGCACAAAATCAATTGCTTTTTCTGAATGTATAAGAATTATGTGTGGGAAATATTCTGACTGAGATTAAGAAAGGCAAAATCATGCATATTTTTATTTTTGAGAAGATATAGTTGAAAGTTTACCCTGACAACAGTGCATCAGTTCAGTGCTTTATTAGATTAGGAGGTTACTAGTGAAATGTTTGATCTTCTAAAGCTAATTTAAGTAGCCTCCAAAGTCATTTCTCGGGTGAGCACTTTTTTAAACACCTTTATTAAATTATCATTTAAGACATAGGCAAACATAGATTAACAGAAAATAAAACAAATGGTGAGTTTTTAATCCCAAATGTTAATGCATGTATATTTTAGCTTTCTGCCATGAGATGATGGTTGAGAAAGCTAGAGATGCCATAATGATGTACAAGACTTCACTAGTAACTTGTTACAGGTCTTAAGGGCCAATATCTGTCCTCTAAAACACAGCATATCTACACGTACATTGTCCACAGCAATACAAGGATAATATCAGTGCTGGTAGGGAGCAGAATAATACCTCAGTGGTCAAGATTTTTGTCTCAGAGGTGCAGGGTATGGATTCAGTACTGACTTCCATTCACTACCTGTTTTAAATTTGTGTGTGTGTGTGCGTATGTGTGTGTCTGCTGGTTTTCTCTAGGTACTCTAGTTTCATCCCAGAAACATGATGGTTAATGGCTACTGTGCATTTTCTCTACTGGTGTCTTTCTTTTTGTATATCTAGCTATATGTTGAATATAGTGATAAAGCCCTGACCACAACCCAGCTGACTTATGATCAATCAGTGCCTCGG
Source organism: Protopterus annectens (assembly GCF_019279795.1). Lineage (NCBI taxonomy): Eukaryota > Metazoa > Chordata > Ceratodontiformes > Protopteridae > Protopterus > Protopterus annectens. The sequence continues at coordinate 534,510,826 of NC_056747.1, read as the reverse complement.
GTTCTAGAAGAACCAGGCAGGGGA